>NW_006263378.1:20694-28762 GCF_000469605.1 Apis dorsata
AAGAATTTAAATTTTTCATAAGACTGAAAACAAGAAATGCTATGCAAAATTACAGAAAAAAAAATAAATTATTCAATTTGTAATATTTTGATTTCTGTAAATAAAATATATTAAATATAATATTCTTTCATTGATATACATATATACAATTACATAAAATGTTTATAAATGCTAAATTCCTTTTACAAATAATTCCTATGAATCGTAGCAAAAAAAGGGAATTGTTTAATGGAAATTTAAATTTAGTTTTGTGTCAATATCATTATGATGTCTACATGTTTTTACAATATGTAAGAAGACAGTCTATTTTCACTTGTATACCAATAAGATATAGACAATTTTTTTTAATATTAACTGTAATAGCAATATCTTTTTATCTTCATATTTTTAGTTTTTTTAACCCATTCTAATACTTTGAATTATTTGGAATACAGCTGAAAATTAAAAAATTTTAATTTATATAGATATATAAATCTTTTCTATATATTTATTTAAAAAAATTATATTTAAATTACCATAAATATTAAAACTTACCAGAACCACATACAACAAAAAGAAAAAGTGCTAATAAACAAGGTCCAACAGGAGATCCTTCATCTTGTGGCTTCTAAAATATTATTAAATGTAATAATTTGATATAAAGATTAAAATAAATAAATTTATAATAAAAAAAATTTATATAATTTTATATAATTCATATTTTGATAAAAAAAAAAATTATTTAAATAATTGATTGTTATAAATTTAAATTGAATGTACATTCATATTACATATGGTAGATTTATTAATTTACTGGATTAATTATTTTTATTATTATTAAAAAATGAAAAATCATAAATATTAAGAAGATCTAACATTATTTGTTAAAATATGTACAATGTAAAATTAATAATATAAAAAAGTAATACATATTACATTACATATAATTATTTTGTTAATTAATATTAAAAATCAATTATATATTTAATTATATATTTGTATATGTAAATAACATTTTAATTATTTAAATAAATTTATATATAATTTAAATATATTTTATTAGATAATAAAATCAACATACTGATGACTTTGGAACATTTCCACGAAGTGTAATATTTTTTGTAGCCCTTTCGTTAGCGATACGCATTCTTTGTTTTGGTGCCATCTTTGTTGTTTTTTGTTTGCCAAAAGTATTTCAATAAGATTTGAAATAAATTAATAAATAATTTAAACACTATGTTAATCACTGTACGTGTACTAGAATATAACGTTCTTGTACTATAAACAGGTGTATACACTACACTCTGGTTCTCTCACGTCGATGTGTATGCTTTGACACGTGAATACTTTGGAATATAGGACGGAGTAACTTTAGTGCCACACTGGCACCAACAGAATCAATTTAATAATTATATTTTTCACAATATTCTGATTTTTATAATTATATATACATATATTATTTTAATATTTGTTTAATTATTAATATATTTTAAGTATATATTCATGATTATGTAAATATTTTACACGAAATATTTTTGAATAACGTAGTATAAACACGTTTCTTTACATGTATCGTATATAATATATGTCCATGATTATTTTTAAATGTAAAAATAATATATTTTATGTATAGAGGAAAAATAAGTTAATAAAAAAAATTTTGAATAAAAAATAATTTTAATTAATGAAATCTATTTTTGTTATATATTATCAGTAATTTAAAAAATGATTTATAAATTTTAAAATAATTATTTTAAATGAATATGTGTATAAATAAAAATAAATTGTATTTTTGTTGCATGTAGAAATTTTATATTTCATAGAATTGCTACGTCTAACAAACCATATGGTTCATTCGAATATTTTCACCAATATTCATTCAGCAATGCTTCATATCAAGATAAACATACTCTCTATAATTCCCATATCCCTTTTTTTCTCAACAGCGATTAGATATTTAATCGCGTGAAAAAGATCACAATTAAAAATTTTACCACCAGTTATAGACTTACAATATTTTACATTTTACCAACGCACTCACAATTCATAATGAAGAATATCCACACAACAGAAAAAAATGACATGTTGTGACATGTAATGCGCAATTAATGGTAAAAAAATTTCTTATAATTCACATTTAATCCTATCTTCTAACTTATCTATAAATTAATATTACTTGAATTTTTAGTAAACAAACATAAAATTATAATTTTAGTTCAGAGTCACAAAAATATTATTTTAAATAGTTTTAACTGAAGTACAGATTATGTGATTGAATTATATTGAAAATTAATATTACATAATTCATATATAATAATCTATAAATTTATAAAATTTTTTTTTGTTTTAATTATTTTTCAATTTAACTACTATATCTAATTGGAATTATTTATATTTATTCATGTATTTCTTTCTTCTAAAAAAAATATTAAAATTCTTGAAATATTTTTAAATTATATTATATAAATATATAAATTTTTATGTAATATATAAAATTCCAAGAAAAGAATAATTAGTAAATTTCAGAAAAAATTAATTATACTATATTATAATATAATATAGTAATCTTAAAAAATTGATTGTTTTAAATAAAAAAATTCTATTATATAATAATCAGAGCCTGTATTTTGTATAATACTAAATTGTGACTCATGAAATGAATAATATGTATGATTGTTTGAATAATTGATAAACTATTTGCAGATATTTATCTTCTGTAAAACTCATTTTTTACCAACATAAAACAAATAAGTTAATCATTTTCTTGAAATGAAAGTATCATTGTTACATCAATTAATATAAGGATGGTAAAATATTCGTTGAATATTTTTAAAAAATGATATAACGAATATTTCTCTTTAAATATTTAGCTATACTTCATTAAAATTAATATAGTTCTTTCACGAGTTGCATTTGTACATTATAAATAACTTCAATTTCAATCAAAAGAACAAGTCCTACTTTATAAAAACCGGCAGGTTTTATTTTGTATATTCTTATTTTAGTCAATTATAGATGTTACACTAGAATTGTGGTTTAGTCTATTTTAACTGTAGAATAAATCTTTCGTACAAATGCATTAGTACCAACATAACCAACTGTTCCACACATTATACCCAAAGCGAGACTGAACAATGCCATATAACCAAAATAAAATGCCGTTTGGAAGAGACCATACATTCTGAAAAAGAAAAATAAAATTATATTTTATTTTTTTTAATAAATTTGCATGGGATTAATCAAGTATAATATAAATTTACTTAGTTTTAAAAAAGAAATAATAAAAGGAATATATATAGACATAACCAGCGGTTGAAGCAGCCGCTAAGAAACTTGTCCATTGCCTATAAAAAATAATATATACATATAAATATAAAACTTACTATGTAACAATATTTAATTACATAATTAATTAATATATATATTAAATAATATTTACCATCGATAATCTTCAGCATTTAATAAAAAGTATGTACATACAATAGTAACACAAACAGTTACTATCATTAGAATAACAAATACTAGTAACATAAATCCATAAACATAATAAATTTTATATGCCCAAAATGAGGTAAAAATAAAATACCTAAAAAAAAAACATAAAAGTAATTTGACATATTTTTTAATTAATGAATATTAATTTAATAAATAAATAATGAATATTAATTTAATAAATAAATAATGAATATTACATTTCAATGAATATTGATCCAAAGGGCAAGATACCACCAAGCATAATAATAACCAATGGTTCCATGAACCATTTTTTTTCAGGAATTGGTCGAGGTACTGCATTAACTCTGCATGGTGCATCTGGAGTTCCAGCTAAATTACGACCCAAAATAGTTCCAACTAATGTTAATGGTAATATAACAAATATACAAATACATGTTACTGCTACCTATAATAAAATATTTTTATTAATTCATAAAAAAACAAATGTATATATAAATAAATAAGAATTATATAAATAATACTTTCCATGGAACCAAATGGTATAGCACGGCTGGCATGGTAATACATTGCAATGAAGTTAATAAAAAATGCAGTGCCACAGACAATAAAAGGTAACATAAAAGCACTGAGAATCATTTGTTTAATCCAAATACGACCTCCCATACGTGCATATAAACCTCCTCCAGCATAACCATTTATAGGTGATGTAGCAGCATATACAAAAATTGCTGTTGATAACATCGATCCTCTTTCTGTATACAATTCTCCAAGAATAGCAAATATAATAACACTAAGTACAACCACAGTAACCTAAAATAAAATAGTTTATAAAATATTATAATTACTACTTTAAAAAGATTGATTTAGAAATTTTTAATTAAAATAATTACCTGATATCCAGCACCTATAAGAGCTGAAAATAGCATTGCATGACTAGCAGGTCTAAATACATCTCCATGAACTTGTTTCCATCCATATTCATCACCTAAATCTCGTTCCATATCATCCATTTCTTCATCCCTACTATATCTAGCATAATCTTTTCTTAATGTACGCATTAAAATCATTGAAACAAGTCCAACGAGAAAGATTACCATCATAAAACTATTAAAAATACTGAACCAATGAATCTGAAAAAAACAAAAGATAAAAATTCATTTTTAAAATAAAATAATATATAATTTTTAATTTCACATTTTTTAATTAAAATATATTTACTCTGTGTTGAAAAAAATTAGGATCCAGATATTTGTCAAATCTATCTTCAAATTTAACATTACTTTTTTTCCAATTAACTTCATAACTAAAAGAAATGGCTGCATCCTGCACTAATTTAATTTTATTTTCACTAGTCAAATTTACATCAACTATTTGCTTTCCATTATATCCTATATCAAATTTTTTATGTGTCCAAATATAATAAGATACAACTCCATTATTATCTTCAGGCTCTCCCACAACACCTAAATATTAATAATAATCAATTAATATAATAAGGAAATATTTAAGAATTGAAAAAAATTAAAATTTTGATTTTACCCCATATTGGTAGATCATCCATATACATCTTATACCAATATTGATTCTTCACTGCATATATGAAAGCCTTTTCACTTTCTTCAGATAATTTTATTTGACAGTAATCCATTTTTGCAACATCAGCTATTAGATAATAAATATATCATATCATCATAATTAAGATAAAAATATCATCATAATTAAGATATCTACTATTAATTAATAAAACTTCAAAATACCTTTGTATTCAATTTCCAGACCACTAAATTTGAGTTCGATGCCTTGTAATGCTTCAGAAAAAGTTTCATGATAATGATTAATAACATTTTTTGTGCCCATACAAAAAGGTAATGAATAATAGGAATAAGTTTCCTGTCGATTATGATATGGTCCAACAGTACTCATCCACAATACAACTTCATCATTATCTTCATACTAATGAAAAAAAATATATTCCATTAATACATAATATGTATAATAATATAAATATGTAAAACATGATACAACATGAAATATGTATATATGAAAACAAATCAATTTTTAATAAAATTATTAATTAAAAATTAGCTATTAAAATTCACAATATCATAATATTTTAAAAATATGTTAATTTTCTGAATATATACTTACAACGTGAGTGTGCTCGTCGAGATAGACAAAGGGGAGTAGGCTAAGCGCCAGAAAATGGAATAACAATCGAGCCCGACACATGATCATCGTGACGGGAAGGCGCACTAGGCGCCTTATGCTAATACAAATAGAAATTCAAAGATATTTTACAATAAAGATACTCCATAGATTCACAAAACAAATATTGCTTAATAGAAACACCGGACAAACAGGTACCAATGGACACGTATTAAAACACGATGACACTTACAGCAACCGCTAATGCGCTAGGTGTTAAGAATTCACTATCACAATAGATGGCGCTTTTATCATTACATTCTAGAAATCCTTGCTAAATTGATCATTGTAAAAATTTAAATAATTTTATGATTAAAATATTAAAAAAAAGTTTATTAATATGAAATTATTTAAAAATTATTATTTAAAAATAATATATATACAATATATAAATATATATATGTATATGAAATAAATATTCAAATAAACTTTAATATTTAATTAATTTATGAATTAGATATATTAATAAGGATACAATAGTTTAAAGAAAATCAAAGATATATATTTATTTTTTTACACATTTTTTTGCTATAATTACAATTAGTACAAATTTAAACTTTATTATTATTCTTCAGGCCAAGGTTTTCCTATTCCTTGAGATGCACCCATTCTTGATGGATCTTGACTGGGATAATGTATTGGAGCTGTTCCAGGTGGAAAAATTGGTGTTGCAGTGGCAGGTGCCATTTGAGGTGGAAACATATATTGAGGAGCAACTGGTGGAGGTGGAATCATCATTGGTGGCATCATACCAGGAGTAGTTTGAAGATTGAAAAAATTATTTCCCATACTTTCTGGTGGAGGTGGTAGAGCACCAGGAAGACCTGGTACAGGTTCTAAGATTTCTCTAGTTGCTTCTGCTGCAGATACAGTTTGCCTTCCTTGCGAACGTCCCCATTTAATTGTTAATCTTCGTCCTCCTAATATCAGTTTATTAAATGTTCTTTCTGCAGCTGCTTCAGCAGCACTTCTTTGCGTGTACTGAATAAAAGCACATTGTTGACGAGGAACCATAGTTACAGAACGTATTTCTCCATATTGATAAAAATGATCACGTAACTGCTTTTCTGTTAAAACATCTCCCAAGTTACCAACATATAAAGTTGTAATGGACTTATCCTCTGGTGGATCTAATTTAGGCATAGCTGCAGCTCTGCGCATTAATTTATCAGCAACAGGATCATTAACTCCATAATAACGATCTTTAATATTTTGATCAGCTAATGGATCATCAGGATCAGTAGGTTTTTCATGACGATATGGGCATTCTTCTCCTCTTTTACATTCTCCTTTAACCCAAAAGGAGCAAATATGTGGTCTATTTCTTTTATAATAAGGACTAGTCCTTGCTAATTTCATCAATAAATCACTAGCAGCTGCAGATTTACCAACAGCACCTGCTGGTGATGTGGGATCTATTTTACCAATTTCACTATCTATATTTTGTACATAATATTCTTTGTTTACATCTGATCTTGGTAAATCATCTTTGATTTTAAGTGCTGCATCACGTACTTGAATTGGCAAACCATATTCTAAATCAAGTAAACATGTTTGACAGACATTTTTCAAACGACTACAAGTTTGACAAACTTCAGTTTTTTTAAATCGCATTCTTGCACCTGGACACCATCTGAATACTGTAAATGGACGCATGCATATTTTACATTCTTTTCCATATCTTTCTTTTGTCTGTGCAAATGCAAACATAAAAAGTAAATTATATTAAAATGTATTTTAGAAAAATTAAAATTAATTAAAATTTTTATAAAATTGACTTACCATTCGAATATATGGATTGTCACCCAAACAAGTTTGACATAATATTGGAAATTCCTAAAAAGAAAAAAAATAAACAAATATTTAAAATTTAATTTCAAATGATTATTCAAATATTTGATTATACTTACTGCATCTTCCCAATTTTGCCTATTATACATATTTGTTGTTTTAGAAGTAGCCATTTTTAATTATTTTATCTTGACTTTCTTATTCTTCTTACTAAAGACAAATATCAAATACGACTATGACTAGTGCTTCTACATAAAAGTCACTAGTTAGTATTTTTTGTAAGGTATTACTGACAAAGAAAATCGTGGCATATATTCATCGTATCTATGGATATTCATTAAATAGAGTTACTAGAAATAAGCAAATCAAAATATATAACATATATTCTAAATTTAGTTATTGGTTGATGAAATAATTATATATCAGTACTGTTTAATTTATAAATTACATTATATAAATATATATATATAATTGCATATATTATGTATCCGCTTTAAACATATTGTTATATCAATTGTAAATATAATTTTTTAATTTTTTGTATAAAATTTTAAATATAATTCATTCGTTTTTCACAAAATATTATTATTTATGATCATATCAAATATTATTATTTATGATTATATTAATATCATAT
>NW_006263378.1:30252-31122 GCF_000469605.1 Apis dorsata
GGATATAACATTAGAATATAAAAAATATTAGAATGTAATCTAGAGATTTTTTAAACATTTTCTTTTGCAAAAATTTTTGTTACGGCTATCTTAACGAATTATCAATAAAAAAACGCTAATCACGAAGCATGTAACCTAATCGAACCGAATAGCATTAGCTGCTATGTCTTCGATTGAGCATGAACAAATATAATGTTATATAATAATAATATATAATAATATATAAAATATAAAGTTTATTAATAATTCAATAAATTTAATTATATTTATTACATAGTTCAATTTGTTATTAAAATTATTTATTAAAGTTATAATTTATTTCTTATTTGTTAAATCGTATTATAATAAGTTTAAGAAAATTATTTATTTAAGTTTAAGAACAGCTTAAGAAAAAATAAATGTTATTTAAAACTACCAATTAGATTTTTTTTTCTTGAAATCTATTTTATTTTATTGCTTGCTTTATAAGATATAATAAAAATTGTATTCACAAATAATAAATGATATTCACAAATATTAATTTTTATTATTATTTATTTTAATAAAATTAATTACATTAAAAATTTTGTTAAACTTTATATTATATAATATACAATTTATACATTACAAAATATATAATTTATAAATTTACTTTTATAAAAATTGACTGGATTTATAAATTTTATTCAACTCTACTTTATTATTTATTAAGTTTTTATACTTTAACTTTCTAGGTATTAAAAATTGTGAAATTTCTTTTATAATTTTTTACAAATTTTGACAAGTAGTATTCAGGATGTCATTTTAATTAATATGATATCTTATATGATATCTTAGTTATATATATATATATATATGATATCTTAGTTTCCGTAAAATTTTTATTAAATT
>NW_006263378.1:31147-32404 GCF_000469605.1 Apis dorsata
TAAAATTATTAAGAATTAATAGAAACTATTACAAGATTTAAAAATTTTAAAAAAATTAAAAATAATTTTTAGTTACAGAATAAAATTTTAGAATTTTAGAATAAATTTTTAGAGAATAAAAAAGAAAGAATAAAAAATAAAAAAAAAATAGAAAACAAAAGAAGAAAGGAAACTTTAATGAATATAAGAAAGCATATATAATAGAATGTGATAAAGAAAATAAAAAAGAATATAAAGTTTATAAAAAAATCAATATAAAAAAATTGGAATAAATGAAAAAAAAAAGTGAAAAGAAAAATAAAAAAATAATTAATAGAGAAAAAAAGAAAGAAAGCCTCAAAGGATTTCATTGAGAGCATAGATCAAAACACAATAAGCTTGTGATATTAAGCTATATGAAAAAAAAAAAATTCAATAGAAAATAATATCTCTATCAAGAAAAAAGAAGAAATAGAAAAAGAAATAAAAAAAAAAATATTTTATCAGAAGATATAAATCTATACAGATACCAGAAGAAATAAGTTCAATGAACTGCTATCAATTTGAAACAGGAAATGATAAAAAACAGCAAAACAGAAAAAAAAAGAATAAAAGATGATAATATACAAGAATATAGGAATATAGGAATATATAGGAATTAAAAAAATAAAGTAACAAAATAACAAGGAAAAAAATAGATGAGAATAAAACTCATCTTTTAATAGAATAAAAGATAGAAGAGGGATATTAACAACAAAATTATTAAAAAATCCATTTCAGAATATAAAAAACAGAAATATAGTGAAAAAATTTATAATAAAATTTAGGATAAAGAAAAAATAGAATG
Source organism: Apis dorsata (assembly GCF_000469605.1). NCBI lineage: Eukaryota > Metazoa > Arthropoda > Insecta > Hymenoptera > Apidae > Apis > Apis dorsata. Next base: position 31,974 of record NW_006263378.1, read on the forward strand.
AAAAAGAATGAAAAAGAATAAAAAAGAAGAATGAAAAAAAATATAACAACAGTTATTTAAAAGGAACAAATAAAAAGATATTACAATAAATTTAAAAAAAAAATCATAAACAAATAGAATGAATTTAGAAAGAATAAGGAACAATCATGCTAATCTGATTGCAAATATAAAAATAGGATCTAAAAAATACAAGAAAACTCTGATACTATTTAATAAAAATATAGAAAGAGCTTACAACAATGTCACAATAAAATAGATATAAAAGAAAAAAATCTTCACAAAAAATATGAAAATATATAGACGAATGACTGCCAAATAGAACATAATTGTAATCCATCAATAATAATCAAATGAAAAATAGAAAGGTGCAATTTTTAATTTATATATAATATATATATATATATATATATATATATATGATAGATATGAAA
>NW_006263378.1:32711-35072 GCF_000469605.1 Apis dorsata
TGAAAATTGTAAAATACAAATATTTTTTAATATAAAGATAAAACAAATATATAGTTTATTTATATAGTAAATTTATATGGTTTATTTATATAATAGTTTTTATAAAATTTATAGTTTTATATAAACATGTTATAAATATAAATTTTATAGTATAAGTTTAAGTTATAAGTACACAAGCAAACAAATTATTAAATTCATGACATTATTTTGATATTTTAATATTTTAAATATGATCATAGATATAAAAAAAGATTAAAATAAATACTGCGTGCAATTAAGATTAAAATAAGAAATAAAATAAACATGTCTTTTCTGCAACATTTTTTGTTAGCAGAATTTTGTATCAGAAAGAAAACAATAAATTAAATTAAATTAAATTACTATTTAAAAATTAAAAAAGATTATTAAAGATCAAACTTTTTTAATTTTTTAATTAAATTTTTTTTTTTGGAACTCCAAAAATTATTAACTTTTTATATATTTTGTATATTTTCTAATAATTTTTGATGAATAAAATTCAAAAATATTAATTTTAAATTTTAGAAATCTCGATTCAAAAGTTATTTATATGTAAAGTTAATGATTTTAAGTATATTTGATAGATTATTAAGATGCTAGATTAATTGATATATATAATTCGTTCAATAAATGGAATCATTATTTCCATATAAATAAATTAAATTGAGCTATACAGATACATTGAATATGTTTTATTTTTTTTTAATGATTTATACACACACAAGCGTGCGCGCACACACACACACACACAATATATGCAACAATTATTTTGTAAATATAAATTATTATTATAATTATTATTAAATATAAATCGATTTAATATTGAAACAAAAATAACTTTCTAAAATAATTACTGATATTGCTAGTCATCTATAGCACAAAAAATCTAACTTAGTATTTTAAAGACTTTATTTAATAAGTTTAAATAGCTGTTATCTATAGATAATAATATCTATAGATAAATATCGATCATTGAATGAATTATAGATACACATTAACATGGTCCTAGTAACCTGTCAAAATATTTAAAAAACACTAATTTATACACGAATAATTTTTAAATTTTTTAATAAATTTTTAAAGTTAAAATTAACATTTTTGAATTCTTTAAAAATTATTAGAAGAACAAAAAAAATTAACAGTTTTTATTCCAAAATTTTGTTCTAAAATTTAATTTTTCTTAAAATATAAAAAACGTCAACAATTTTAAAACAATTAATGTTTTCAAAATAAATTAAAATAATATAAATTTTTATTTCAATTTTGATTAGTTTGAGATATAAATATGATAATATGAATAATATATTTCAAAATTTATATGTATTTAGATAAATAATTTAAAAAATTAAATACTATTTAATTAAAATACTAAAATAGCAACATGTGAAGGGAAATAAAATTTGCTGGAATAAAATAGTTGTTAATAACATCAGAATAACAGAAATAAAATAATGCTCCATTATGTGTGAGTATGACGCGAACGCCAAAGACTCGATATGATTTGCTTCATATTCCAATAATTTTTTCTTTAATAGTTATTTTTTTTTAATCTTAAAATTCTTATTCATTCTTTGTAAATTAATAAAATCATTTTCGTACCATTTCCTCACTTACTTTGTGACGTCATTAGTAGCCATTTTGTCTCTAGCATATGGTAAATTTGTAGGGGAGGGAAATGTCTTCATCAAGAAAGAACAGTTAAGAGTCGCGACGCAGAAGGCCGCGGGAGAAGCTATATTCACTCATTGCAAAATGGCTACGTCCGATTCTAAAGCGCCTCTGCGAACTGTAAAAAGAGTCCAATTTGGCATTCTTTCTCCCGATGAAATAGTAAGTTTGTGATTTGTAAATAAATAATACTGTGCAATATATTTTTTTCTATGCGGAATTATTTCATTATGAATTTATCTATATCATACGAAATTTTATCAAAATATTCAATGTTAATCAAACAGTTGCGTGTGTGATTTTCAACATATATATTGTATTATTGTATTTCTAAAGAAATATTACTTAAGATCATAAAATATAGAATAAATTTATTATATAAAGTATTCAATATAAATCTTATTTATGATATCTAAAATTAATTTAATTAGTTTTTTAAAATTAATCAATTATAATTTTTTTAATATAAGAAGTTAAAAAGTTTCATTTTAAGTAAATAAAATTAAATATTAGTAAATATAAAATTTAAAATAATCAAATTTAAAATAAATTATTTTTATAAAATTATGATTTTAACAATAAACCAAAGTTTATTTGTAAATATATAATTGTATTTTTTCTTTAATAATTTTCTAATAATCATACAATTATATTATATATCTGTTTGTATATAAA
>NW_006263378.1:35633-41313 GCF_000469605.1 Apis dorsata
TATTTAAAATTTTTTTTTGCTTAATATATATTGTAAATTTTCAATCATACATAGATATAGATATATATAATTTTGTTTAATGTTTTATATAGCGTCGGATGTCCGTCACAGATGGCGGTATTCGTTTTCCAGAAACTATGGAAGGTGGTCGCCCAAAACTTGGTGGACTTATGGATCCAAGACAAGGTGTCATTGATAGAAATTCTAGATGTCAAACATGTGCGGGTAATATGACAGAATGTCCAGGACATTTTGGTCATATAGATTTGGCAAAGCCAGTTTTTCATGTTGGTTTTATAACAAAAACAATAAAAATCTTAAGATGTGTATGTTTTTATTGTTCAAAACTTCTTGTTAGTCCAGTAAGTAGATTATGCATAATTAAAATTTTGTTTATATTTATTATTATTTATAGCTAAAACTAAATTTGTATTTTCTTACTTACAGCATAATCCAAAAATTAAAGAAATTGTTATGAAAACTAAAGGTCAACCACGAAAACGTCTTACATTTGTTTATGATTTATGTAAAAGTAAAAACATTTGTGAGGGTGGTGATGAAATGGATATTAATAAAGAAAATCAGGAACAACAATCTATAGAAAGAAAACCTGGACATGGTGGATGTGGTAGATATCAACCAAATCTTCGGAGATCTGGTTTAGATGTTACTGCTGAATGGACACATGTAAATGAAGATTCACAAGAAAAAAAAATGGCACTTACAGCAGAAAGAGCTTGGGAGATTTTAAAGCATATTACAGATGAAGAATCATTTATTCTTGGTATGGATCCGAAATTTGCACGACCAGATTGGATGGTAGTAACTGTTTTACCTGTTCCACCTTTATCAGTTAGACCAGCAGTTATTATGTATGGTTCTGCTAAAAATCAAGATGATTTAACACACAAACTTGCTGATATTATAAAAGCAAATAATGAATTAATTAGAAATGAACAAGCTGGCGCAGCAGCTCATGTGATATCAGAAAATATAAAAATGTTACAATTTCATGTAGCAACATTAGTTGATAACGATATGCCTGGTATGCCAAGAGCTATGCAAAAATCAGGTAAACCTCTAAAAGCTATAAAAGCAAGATTAAAAGGAAAGGAAGGCAGAATACGAGGAAATTTGATGGGTAAACGTGTTGATTTCTCTGCTCGTACTGTTATTACTCCTGATCCTAATTTACGGATTGATCAAGTGGGCGTACCTAGAAGCATTGCTCAAAATTTAACATTTCCTGAAATTGTAACGCCTTTTAATATTGACAAAATGCAAGAACTTGTTAGACGTGGAAATTCGCAATATCCAGGAGCTAAATACATTGTTCGAGATAATGGAGAAAGAATTGATTTGAGATTTCATCCAAAACCATCCGATCTTCATTTGCAATGTGGTTATAGAGTGGAACGTCATATCCGAGATGGCGATTTAGTAATTTTCAATCGACAACCGACATTACATAAAATGAGTATGATGGGTCATAGGGTGAAAGTCTTACCATGGAGTACATTTCGTATGAATCTTAGTTGTACATCACCATATAATGCCGATTTCGATGGTGATGAAATGAATTTACATGCCCCACAATCAATGGAGACTCGTGCAGAAGTAGAAAATATTCATGTAACACCGCGTCAAATTATTACGCCACAAGCTAATAAACCAGTTATGGGTATTGTACAAGATACACTTACTGCTGTAAGAAAAATGACTAAAAGAGATGTTTTTATTGAAAAAGAACAAATGATGAATATTCTTATGTTTTTACCTAGTTGGGATGGCAAAATGCCTCAACCTTGCATACTAAAACCAAAACCTCTATGGACTGGTAAACAAATTTTTTCCTTGATTATACCAGGCAATGTAAATATGATAAGAACTCATAGCACACATCCAGATGAAGAAGATGATGGACCATACAAATGGATTTCTCCTGGTGATACCAAAGTCATGGTAGAACATGGAGAACTTGTTATGGGTATACTTTGTAAAAAAACTTTAGGTACATCTGCTGGGTCATTACTTCACATTTGTATGTTAGAATTGGGACACGAAGTCTGTGGACGATTTTATGGAAATATTCAAACTGTAATTAACAATTGGTTACTTTTGGAAGGTCATTCAATTGGTATTGGAGATACTATTGCTGATCCACAGACTTATTTGGAAATCCAGAAAGCCATCAAGAAAGCCAAAGAAGATGTGATAGAAGTTATTCAAAAAGCACACAATATGGAATTAGAACCTACACCAGGTAATACCTTAAGACAGACTTTTGAAAACCAAGTAAACAGAATTCTGAATGATGCTCGTGACAAAACTGGTGGTTCTGCCAAAAAATCTCTGACAGAATACAATAATTTAAAGGCTATGGTAGTATCAGGATCAAAAGGATCTAATATTAATATTTCTCAAGTTATTGCTTGTGTTGGTCAACAAAATGTAGAAGGTAAACGTATTCCATTTGGTTTTCGTAAACGAACGTTGCCACATTTTATTAAGGATGATTATGGTCCTGAATCCAGAGGATTCGTCGAAAATTCGTATCTTGCTGGTTTGACTCCATCTGAATTTTATTTTCATGCTATGGGTGGTCGTGAAGGTCTTATCGATACTGCTGTAAAAACTGCAGAAACTGGTTACATTCAACGTCGTTTAATAAAAGCTATGGAATCTGTAATGGTGCATTATGATGGAACAGTTAGAAATTCTGTGGGACAACTTATTCAATTACGTTATGGTGAAGATGGTTTATGCGGTGAAACTGTTGAATTTCAGAATCTACCTACTATTAAATTGAGCAATAAAGCATTTGAGAAAAAATTCAAATTTGATCCAACTAATGAAAGATATCTTCGTCGTATTTTCAATGAAGATATCGTTAGAGAAATGATGGGATCTGGTGAAGTAATATCTGAATTAGAAAGAGAATGGGAACAGTTAAACAAAGATCGTGCTGTACTTCGAGAAATTTTCCCTAGCGGAGAATCTAAAGTAGTATTGCCTTGTAATTTGCAAAGAATGATTTGGAATGTACAAAAGATTTTTCATATAAATAAGCGTGCACCTACCGATCTTAGTCCTATGAAAGTCATACAAGGTATGACATAATCTGATAATTTTATCATGATTATGTTGCATTCTATATTAAATAATTTTATAATTACTTTAAAATTAAAATGTTTTTATTTCTAGGTGTGAAAGATCTTTTGGATAAATGCATTATTGTAGCTGGTGATGATAGACTTAGCAAACAAGCTAATGAAAATGCTACATTATTATTCCAATGTTTAGTAAGATCTACTTTATGTACAAAATGTGTTTCTGAAGAATTTAGATTATCCAGTGAAGCTTTTGAATGGCTTATTGGAGAAATTGAAACTAGATTCCAACAAGCACAGGTTTGTAGAAAATGAATTATATATATATAAATAGTGATAAATCAATTATATTTTTCAAACAATATCAATTTCTAATAAAATATCATGGCATTGCATGATTTTTTTGAATATTAAAATTAAATCATAAATTATATTTATTCTAAAACTTTATAAATCTATATATTTCGGATAGAATCGATATATTTGCAATTCAAATATTAATATTTTAATTAATATTTCTTATTGATATTTTAAATATACTATATATACACATAATATTTTCGTTATTTTCGATTTTTTTTCTTATATTAGATATTAATAAATATATAATAATATATGATTATTAGATTCAATTCTTTTCATTAAATGTATTCATTTATATATTAATTAAAATTTTTTTTGAGGTTTGATATCAATTTGAATAATTTTAATATCTAATTATTGTCATTAATGATATAATTTAGCAGCTATTATGGCAAGATTAGTATATGTTATTTCAGAATCTTTAATCTTTTGATATATAATAAATCTTTAAATAAGTATTTGAACATCATATTGAAAATCATGAATATCATATCCATAAATATGTATATACATAATAATATATAATAAAATAAATTATGCATATATAATTATAATTATATATTTATATGAAAATAGACTTAAAAATTAAATTCTATGTTTAAACTCAATTTTTTCATTTTACTTAGGTATCACCTGGAGAAATGGTAGGTGCTTTAGCCGCACAATCACTTGGTGAACCTGCAACTCAAATGACACTTAATACTTTTCACTTTGCTGGTGTATCATCAAAAAATGTAACTCTTGGTGTGCCAAGATTAAAAGAAATTATAAATATCAGTAAGAAACCAAAGGCTCCATCGTTGACTGTATTTTTGACGGGAGCTGCAGCAAGAGATGCTGAAAAAGCAAAAAATGTACTTTGCCGATTAGAACATACTACATTAAGAAAAGTTACAGCAAACACTGCGATTTATTATGATCCAGATCCACAAAATACCGTAATCGCAGAAGATCAAGAATTTGTAAACGTTTACTATGAAATGCCTGATTTTGATCCAAATAAAATATCACCATGGTTACTTCGAATTGAATTAGATCGCAAGAGGATGACCGATAAGAAATTAACTATGGAACAAATTGCGGAAAAGATCAATGCTGGCTTCGGTGACGATTTAAACTGTATATTTAATGATGATAATGCCGAAAAATTAGTTCTTCGAATTAGAATAATGAATAGCGATGATAACAAATTTCAAGATAGCGAGGAAGAAACTGTTGATAAAATGGAGGATGATATGTTTCTTCGATGTATTGAAGCAAATATGCTTAGTGACATGACATTACAAGTGTGTTCATAATAATCTTTATAATTTCAATAATTTATAATTTTTAACTTAATTTATTATTTTAATTTTTATTTAATTAATAAATAAATAATTAATTTAATTATAATTATAATAAAATAATATAATTATAATAAAATATTATAATTATATTAAATTATGTTATAATTATATTAAATTATGTTATAATTATATTAAATTATATTATAATTATAAAAAATATAATTATAATAAAATAATTATAATTATTTTCTTTATACATAGGGCATTGAAGCAATTGGAAAAGTGTACATGCATTTACCTCAAACTGATGCTAAGAAACGTATAGTTATCACAGAAACTGGTGAATTTAAAGCAATAGCAGAATGGTTATTAGAAACGGATGGTACAAGTTTGATGAAAGTATTGAGTGAAAGAGATGTTGATCCAGTTAGAACATTTAGCAATGATATTTGTGAGATATTTCAAGTATTAGGTATAGAGGCTGTGAGAAAATCAGTAGAAAAAGAAATGAACGCTGTGTTGCAATTTTACGGTCTTTACGTAAACTATCGTCACCTTGCTTTGCTTTGTGACGTAATGACTGCTAAAGGACATTTAATGGCTATAACTCGTCATGGAATTAATAGACAAGATACTGGTGCTCTTATGAGGTAAATTATAAAAAAATTAATTATAAAATCGTTTCATGTAATTTTTATAATTTATGTTTTATTTCTCAGATGTTCCTTCGAAGAAACAGTAGATGTTCTATTGGATGCTGCGTCTCATGCAGAAGTAGATCCAATGAGAGGAGTATCAGAAAATATTATCATGGGACAACTTCCACGTATAGGAACAGGTATTGCTAATTTTAATCAGTATTATTATTATTATTATTATTATTATTATTATTATTATTATTATTATTATCATTATTATTAT
>NW_006263378.1:41567-53027 GCF_000469605.1 Apis dorsata
TAAATTTAAAATTATTATAAAATATAAAACTATTATATATATAATTAATATTATTATTATATATATTATATAATATATTTGATTTTATTTTTTTAGGATGTTTCGATTTGCTATTGGATGCCGAGAAATGTAAAGTCGGTATTGAAATACCAATGGCAGTAGGTGCTGGTGTGATGGGAACTGCTGGAATGTTCTTTGGTAGTGTTGCTACACCAAGTATGAGTCCTCAAATGACACCTTGGATGGGTGCCACACCTGGTTATGGGGCTTCAAGTATGTCACCTGGTATGCATATTTTTTATAATTTTATATCATTTTAATATTGAAACATGTATTAAATTTCATATTATAAATGATTCTTATTTTTTTTATATAGCATTGGGAAGTGGTATGACACCAGGAGGAGCATGTTTCTCGCCATCAGGAGCATCAGATGCTTCAGGGCTTTCTCCTGCATATTCTGCATATTCTCCACAACCTGGAAGTCCAGGAAGTCCAGGACCTAGCATGAGTCCATATCCAATGTCACCAGCAGGTGGCGCTTCACCAAGTTATTCACCAACATCTCCAGCCTATTTGCCAACGTCGCCTAGTATAACACCGTCAAGTCCAAACTATTCACCTACAAGTCCCACTTATTCACCTACTAGTCCAAACTATTCACCAACAAGTCCAAGTTATTCACCAACGAGTCCAAGTTATTCACCAACATCACCAAGTTATTCACCAACAAGTCCAAGTTACTCACCAACATCACCAAGTTATTCACCAACAAGTCCGAGTTATTCACCAACTAGTCCAAGTTATTCACCAACAAGCCCAAGTTATTCGCCAACAAGTCCAAGCTACTCGCCAACAAGTCCAAGTTATTCTCCTACAAGTCCAAGTTATTCACCAACATCGCCAAGTTATTCTCCAACAAGTCCATCATATTCACCAACGTCACCGAGCTATTCACCAACAAGTCCAAGTTACTCACCAACTAGTCCAAGTTATTCACCAAGTTCACCAAATTACACACCTGCTTCACCATCTTATTCTCCAACGAGTCCAAGTTATTCACCAAGTTCTCCACAATATTCGCCAGCTAGTCCAAGTTATTCACCGAGTAGTCCAAAATATTCTCCAACGAGTCCATCGTATTCACCTACGTCTCCATCATTTGCTGGAACTTCGCCACAATATACACCGGCGAGTCCAACATATTCTCCAACAAGTCCAACATATTCACCAACGAGTCCATCATATTCACCTAGTTCACCACAACACACAGCATCAGGAAGTACAAGATATTCACCTAGTAGTCCAAATTATTCCCCAACTAGTCCAACATATTCGCCTACAAGTCCTCAATATTCACCGTCGAGTACCAAATATTCACCTACCAGTCCAACGTATACACCGACTAGTCCAAGTTATTCGCCGACGAGTCCAACGTATTCTCCACCAGTACCGGGTTATTCTCCAACGAGTCCCACGTATTCCCCTGCATCTCCAGCTTACGAAACAGATGATTAAAAAGTATTATATTTATTTATATGATTTTTTATTATTGAATATTTACTATGGATTAGATATAAATATGAAAAATTATCACATTTTAATCCTCAATTTTTCTAATTTCATATATAAATTTATGCTATTTATGATTTTCTTAATTCTCGAGTAAATATCTTAATTAGGTCGGAGAATAATTTTTGTTTCTTTTTAAAGAAGAAATGACTTCGAATCAAATTTGGTTAAAATGAGTATGGGATAGTAATATTCAAAAAGATCAATATTGTTTAAGTAATCATCAAGAAGAAATCATCAAGCAGATTCATATGATAAAATTAACAATTGTTAGTACAATATACAGATATCAATATTTACAAACGATTTATCAATGCCATTTAAAAGGTATTTTTTATATTACAAAATACATATATCATGTCGAGCATATTATTTATATTTGAATTTTATGTTCAACATAGATTTTGTCGCTTCATATTATATTTCTTGTTATGTAGCTTTGAAGGAAGAAATGTTAATATGTTGAAGGTCTTCCTTTGTCGCTATTGCTGTATCTAGCTAAGACATATACGCTCGATAAAGTATCATATTACCTTCTGGTACAGTATTTGTCACTACAAAACAGAAAACCGGTTCACATTCTACATGCATCGATGTCGGATAGTACGAAATATTTTCTATCATGAATCGCGAGAGACTTCCACTACTTTTCAAAAATGTAAACTCGGATTTATCACTCCTATTTGCCACATTATGCGTTATCGACATTTTCGGCATTTTTCCGATTATCGCATTACCGCGTTCAATTGTGCAATGCGGTAAGTCTCTATTATTTTTATCTTTTTTCGTATTACTTTATTTTTTGTCTCCTTTTCGCATTTCATTTCAATCTAACCATTGAAAAAAAATTATAAATGTTCAAGAAGAAAGTGATCTTTTTTTTTCATAACATTGATATTTGTGTAAATAATTTCTTCTTTATTAAGTTAATGTTTTAGCATTAAGTGACTCGTTTCTTTTATATATACATAAACGATTATTCTATAATGTGTGATAATATTGATATTAATATTAATTAATTTATTAATATTAATATAATTAATTAATATTATATATATATTTATATATATGTATATATGTGCAGACACAAACAGTTTTGTTATGAAAGGTACAAAGAAAAGAATTTAAAACAAAAATAATAAATAAGAAAAAAATAATATAAATTTTTTTCATTTGAAGTCTTATTATTGAATAAATGTAACGAGAAGAAACTTTCACACATAAATTCAATTAATTTTTTTAATAGATATAAATAGAAAATTATCAAAAATTATTATTTTATATACAAAAGTGGATTGAAAATATAAAATAAAATCATTTTATTTAAAATCATATTTTTAGAAAATTCGAATTTGTATATTTAATCACAAATTATTATGGCTTCAATGAAAAAATTTATTTATTTTATTTTCAACTTATTTTTGTGTCTTGAATTCATCTTTGTTTTATTTACTATATCTTATATAAATAAATTATAATTATTATATAATTAAGCTTTTTTTTACAAAATTTATTTAAATTGAAACAATTTATATAATTGATTTATTATATTTACTATTCAATTATAGTCATTATATGAGAAAATTTAGAGTATGAAACATCGTGTAAAAAAGTTGATCATTTTAAAGAAAAATAAAGTTGGTTAACTTTTTATAAATATTCTTTTATTATTCAATTTATTTTTAGCTATCAATACTTATTATATGTGTCATAAATTATTATGTATTTATTATGATTATGTATTTATTATATGCTAAATTTTTTTTTATAAAATTATATATTTAATTATATTTATTTAATAATAAATAATACAAAAAATAAGAAAATTATATTTCAGGATTATATGGAATTCCTTTGGTTTTTATGGTATTGGCTTTGCAAATTTATACGGCTATTCTTCTTGGCAAATCATGGATTATTGCAACTACAATAGATCCACAAATTTTAAGAAAAAATCGGTAAAATTTAATTTTTTATTTTAATTTTTTTATATCTATTATTAATAATATTGATTTGAATTAATTTTATAGAAATCCTCTTGCAGCTGTAACTGAATTGACCTTGGGTTCTCGGGCGAGAAGTTTAATCACTATAATCCTGGATCTTACAATTTTTGGATGCAGTATACCTAACTTATTGGTTGGTAAGTTTAAATAAATTAAATAAGTGATTTTTATATAAAATTTTGTTTATATTTAATATCTGTAATAAATTTCAGCTTCGCAGAATTTACAAATCTTTGGTTTAAAAATTTCGGGACAACAATTTAATTTATCTTTCTGTTATTGGCTTTTAATCGTAGGTATTCTTTTATGTCCAATTATGTGGCTTGGCAGTCCTCGTGATATGAAGTAATTTTCTCTCAAATTCTATCAAAATTATGTTTATAATTAAATTAAAGTATAATATATTATATTATATTAAATTAAAGTATAATATTTAAATATTATAAATATTTACAGGATAATAAGCTTATTTTCTTGCACGACAGTTTTATTAACAGCACTATTGATATGGTGGTGCATAATTACTGATACTCGAGAACTTGATATTATTCCAATACTTACTTCTCCTTCTTGGGATAAATTCATTTCTAGGTATAATTATTTATTAATTATATAATATCATTTTTTGTTTATTATATAATTTTCAGTTATGGAATGTTAGCATTTCAATTTGATATACATCCAACATTGATGACTGTGCAAGTGGATATGCGTCATCCTCAGGATATCAATAAAGCGGTTGTAATTTCTTTCTTAGGTAAATAAATTCACAAATTTCTTCATATTTTAATTGATCACAGTGATAATTAATAATGCTATTATTATAGTCACTAGTTCATTGTTTCTTATTACTACTATTTTGGCTGTCTGGAAATATGGAAGTAGTATAACAGCCAATATCCTACAATTAATTCCAGGAAATTTCATAATGAGTATTGTCGTTCTTATTGCGGCTCTTCAACTATGTCTTTCTAGTGTTCTTAGTCATTCAACTCTTTTTCAAGATTTAGAAGATCAATGTAATATTAAAAGAAGTATGATATCCTAAAAAATAAAAATAAATAAAGAGAATAATAGTTAAAAAAAAACTGATTAACGAAATTTATATTTTATTATAGATTTTGGATGGAAACGATGTCTCATAAGATCAGCTATTGTTTTTCTTGGAGTAGCAGTAGGAGAATCTGTACCAAGATTTGATATTGTAATGGTATTGATTGGAGGATCTTTAACTGGTTTATTAGTATTTGTATTTCCACCTTTATTATACTCAAAAATAATTGCCTTAAAAACAAAATCCAAAAAGATTCGATCTTTAATTCCTGAGATATATTCGAGTTCTGAGAGATGCCAAAGCAGTAAAGATATGTCAACCAATCCAAGAATCCATTCAAAATCAATTTATTATGGAGTTTTAAATATACCTAGAACTGAATATCATCGATATTCATATGTTTATTATAGTGAATTAGAAAATAAATTAGATGAAATTGTGAATTATGAAAATGATATCATAGATTCTGAGAAATTTTTGATGACAAAAAGAATTTATAATGATAAACCAATATTTATAGATGCCAGTCAACCTTATAATATTTATAAACAAATTATAACTCCAGAAGAGCCAATTTCAGAATCAACCATATATTATAATTATAAAAAATGGAATAATTGCTTTAATTATTTGATTGTACTTTTTGGTATTATAATAACCATTTCTTCTACATATATCAATATGAAAAATACCATACATTATGTACAATTTACACCTCCTTGTATCATAAATGTTAGCATATTAGAAAATTCTTCATAAAATAAGATTTTCTCTGTTAAAAAAAATTTATTTACTTTCTTTACAGATATTTTAGAAATAATTTTATATATAACTAAATAAGTCGATAAAATAGTTTATATTTTTTTAAACATATTTTGAGCATTTTGTCTATTAATATCATATAAACTTTCCAAATATATAAGCAAGATATTTTATTGCAACAATGTAATATTAATTTTATAAAACATATTTTCGAAATAATTTTCTATATAAATTTATAAAAAATGCATTTATTTAAATTATTTTCTTATTTTGAATTTTTTTTTTATTTTTTTTATTCAATTCTGTAAGTAAATTTTTTATTCAATTCTTGTAAAATAAAAAAATAAATATTATATAAAATTGTATTAACATTGTTATATTAACAAAAATAAATAGAAAACATTGTAAAATTGATATCATAATTTTTAATTATATGAAATATTTTTTAACATCAAGTCATTTTTTTAACTATATATACACTTTCATAAGTTTCTTTAATTATATTTTTTTCGTTAATTATATTTATATAAAAATAAATATCTTATTATTAAAACATTATTTTTAAAATAAATTATTTATTTTTATTATTGTAGTTATTATTAATTTCATTATTGTAGTTTAATATTAACTTATTATTATATTATTTAGTTATATTGTTTAGTATTTACATATATATTTATATATACATATATATAAAATCAACAATATATTAAACATTTATAATATCAATCAATATATTTTGTATTTTTAATTATATATTTAGTTATTAATATATATATTTTATTTTTACTTTTTCTATATATATATTTATTTATTTATGTACATATGTATCCTCATTTTTGATCACTTATTACGTCATATTATTCAACATTTTTAATGACGATTATGGAGGGGATACGAATCAACCTGTGACGTTTACAAATCAGGTCTTACGATACTATCCGCGCCATACGAATGATTGTTCTCTTTTCTAAATTAGATTTACTTTGTATATTAATTTCTATTTTCCATTAAATAATTTTTCTTGTTTACAATTAATTAGAAAAATCATTTAAAAATGATACCTAACTATATCAGACATATAAGTGTCCAAACGTCGAAGCGAAATGTGAGTATATGACCGAACGATAAATGACCTCTAAACTAAATACTTGCCAACACGTTTTATGCTAGACTCTTGTTACAATTTTTAATCGTACAATCTATCGAGTCTTACAATTGAATACTCGTTCTTTTTTTTTTATATTTCCTCCTGGTGTCTTACCAGTTCGGCAGTTGGAATGAGGTAATTATTCGTATTAGTTGTATAAATATGATTAAATATGAGATATTTATTCGTGTGTTTATTATACCAATAATTTTTTTTTACATTGTATTCAATTTTTTTTTTCTTTTTTTGTTTTTCTGCAAGAATTTTTAATCACAATATGGTAAGTTTAAAATCATAAAATAAACTTGTGTATTTTTTAAATTTTATACGATCTTATGAACATGATTCTTAAATTTATATTATTTATAAGTAATTTTTTATTTTATTTTTTTATTACTTTGTATATTTTTATAAATCATCTTCAATAATTTGTATATATATCTTTCCTTATATATGAAATATAAGGAATATGTTTGTGATTTATATTTGTAGGTGATATCATACTTCTTCAATAAGAAAAACAATTATGCTACAGAAGCTTCATTTGAAACAAAACCTTTTCGATTACATAAATTGGATAGTGGACCTTCGACTCAAGTTACTGTTACTAAAGATGAAGCAATAGAACTTTACAAAAAACTACATACAATCCGTCGTATGGAAACAGCTGCTGGAAATTTGTATAAAGAAAAAATTGTCAGAGGTTTTTGTCATCTATATTCTGGTCAAGTAAGAATTATATTATATTTTTTTAATTTTAATTATAATAACTATTTTTTATTATTAATAAAATCTTTTTATTTTTTGGTAGGAAGCTTGTGCGGTTGGTATAAAAGCAGCTCTTCGACCACAAGATTGTGTGATTACAGCTTATAGAGCTCATGGATGGACCTATTTGATGGGAATAGATCCATTTGGTGTCTTAGCTGAATTAACTGGTAAAAAAGGAGGAAATGCAAAGGGTAAAGGTGGTTCTATGCATATGTATTCTGACAATTTTTATGGTGGAAATGGTATTGTTGGTGCCCAAGTGAGTAATTATTAAAGTTACTAAATGAATTATAAAAGAGTACTATTTACAAAAATTTATAGGTGCCATTGGGAGTAGGAATTGCCTTTGCTCATAAATATAATAATACTGGAGGAGTATGTGTTACATTGTATGGAGATGGTGCTGCTAATCAAGGTCAAGTATTTGAAGTATACAACATGGCTAAATTGTGGGATGTTCCTTGTATTTTTGTTTGTGAAAATAATGGATATGGCATGGGTACTAGTGTTGATCGTGCTTCTGCAAGTACTGATTATTATACAAGAGGAGATTATATTCCTGGAATATGGGTATATTTTTGAAAAATTATTTTGCAATATTATTATTTTGCTTATTATATTGATTATTATTATATTGATTAAATGTTTCATTAGGTGGATGGTATGGATGTATTAGCAGTCAAACAAGCTACTAAATTTGCTATTGATTATTGTACGTCTGGAAAAGGTCCTATTGTGTTAGAAACTGTAACATATAGATATAGTGGACATAGTATGTCTGATCCTGGAACAAGTTATCGTACGAGAGAAGAAATTCAAGAAGTAAGACAAACTAGAGATCCTATTACTGGTTTTAAAGAACGAATATTGAATGCTAATCTTATTACTCCAGAAGAAATAAAGGTTTGTTTGTTTTGTTTGTTTTTTCAATAAATTTATATATTGAATCTTATATCATATGTAAATCATTTAAAATTTTTTCTTTTTTTTTAGACAATAGAGAATGAAATAAGAAAACAGGTAGATGATGCTGTAAAAGCTGCAAAAACAGATACTGAAATCCCATTAAATGAGTTGACTGCCGATATTTATGCAAATTGTGTAGAAAAAGAAATTCGTAATATTACTCCGTTTAATCCTTTACCACATATAAGGCTAGGTCCAGCTGTTAATTCCTAAATTAATTTTGAAGAAATGAATAATCTTGTTTATTATTACACTGCCTGCCATTAATTAGTACAAAACATTTTTAGAGAACAACTTCATCTTTTAAAGTTGGGCAAGAAAAATAATAATAATAATAATAAACCAGAATATATTTTCTTTTATCACTTTTGTTGTATATATACAAATTATATATTTATTTTATTTATAGATATATAATATAATAAAAAAATTCTGTTTTATCTAATCAGTATATAATAATATTCATAATATTTATATATTATTATGAGTGACTTTATATGCACTTGTAAATAAGGATAAAATTAATAGAGTAAAAATTATATCAAACAATTCAGAGGACAATATCGTTTTATTTTGTTATCCTTAATAAAAAATTATATTTATATAGATAAACTTATTTTCATTTATATTCGTATATCTTAAATTAGTGAAATAATTAAAGTTTTAAATTATTAATAAATTAATAAATTAAATAAATATTTAATTTAATGCAATTTTGAATAATAAATCATATATACTTCGACAACGAGATGAAAACAGTATTATATAAAAGATATGTAAAAGAAATATTATATTTGGAAATAAATAAAAAAATTTATAATTAAATCAATTTTATTTATAACTTAATTTTAGAACATAACGCGATATATATACATTAATGTATTTACGAACACACTATTGGAATCCATTTTTTTTATCCTTGTTCTATAAAATTTGATCTGTTTAGTGTCGTTCATTTGGTTGAATTCGTATAAACACTTATAAAATTACGTTACAGTTACAATTATTTGGTCAGTAGCTCATTGACAACGGTTTGGTGAAGACGAGCAAACAATGGCTGCTGCAGGAAGTACGAGTGCCGGTACAATTTTGCAGAAACTTGGTTTGAAGCCAATTACGAAATGTAGTCTCGTAAAATTTTACACTCCTGCTTTCGGTGTTGCCTCATACACTGCATTGTCTATCAACGTGATGAATCCCAGTCTTGTCATTAGGTAAGATAATAATGAATTCATTCAACTCTTTAACATTAACCTCTATTATATCTTTAAATTTTAGATTTTTATCATTCTTAGAATGTTACGTAATCTTTAGAGATAAATATTTTTTTACGAATTTTTTGAATTTATTCAAAAATTTTAAATAATCAATTTCGTCTTTCAATTAAAAATGACTATGTTAAATATAAATATCATGACCTACATATAATGTTATTCGATTAACAAATTAATTGATCATAATTTTCTGTATACGAAAATATATTTTAATTATATTTCAATTATTTTAATCAGATAATGTAATTTTTTATTATTTTATTTAATTTGTTAATTATCTTTTTTTCATATATTTATAGGATCTTTCCAAAGAAAGATATTACAAATTTCTTACTGGGAAGTGCTCTTCTTGGCACTGGCTCGTATATATATACTCGTGACCATATGAAAAGTGCCCCCACAGGTGTAAAAATCTTATACAGGTAAAATATTTTTATTGTAATATATTTAAATTTTTCTTAAAGTATTAATAAATTTTATAATTTTTATTTTTAGTACTGCCGGTGCTGTATTGCTGAGCTTTGGATCAGTTTTAGTATGGGCGGTACTTCGTTCCATAGTACCACCTAATCCAACTCTTTGTACAATAATTGGCATTGGTTCTGGACTTGCATTCATTAAAGTTGGTTCTAGTTATTTGAACTTTGTTGATGAGCAGATATCAAAAAAGTAGATAAAAGTACTTTTTGTAATTGATGTATAATTAATGTATACTAATTGCATCTAAACAAAAAGTTCATAATAATACAACATAAAATAGTGGATTATATTGAATTAAGAATAAGGAAAGAAAACATTAAGCAAAGAATTCTTGAAAGTTTACAAATTTTTATATTTTCTATAATCTTTGCTCTATATATACTAAAATATTCTGATGCTGAATTGTGTTAAAAATAATTATGAACTATTAATTTTACTTTATCTTTGTTAACTATTTACAAGATCTGACAATTATATAGAGAATACATAAAAATTTATATATTATTACTTACTATTATTTTACATAAAATGTGTAAATGGTAAAAAATTAATTTCCTGACATGCAAAATATATTTCATATTTTCTCTGTATACATGAAATTATGACTTATATGTTAAAAAAAAGCAGAGAAACAAATTTTATAATTGTTTAAAGTATCTTTGTAACATAAATGCATTTTTCAAGGCATATATTTCATCTAAGTAATTGATTAGCAGTAATGTTAGAAATGTGCGATTTTTTTTAGCAGTTTTAATAAATATCATACCAGAAAAAAAATTCAAAGAATTTTATGTTACAAACATTCAGTTTTATAGAATTTGGAATCAACGTAAGTATGATAAATTAAAAACAATTATTTATATACACAGAATTATTTTTTAAAAGAAAAAATGTATGCTTTTCAAAATTGTATATGCATGCACTGGAGCAGGAAATTGTATTATTTCTGTAATAAATTAAATTGCAAATTTAAATTGATAATTTATGAATATTTTTACTTATGAAAGAAAGTAATTTTTTTATATTTTACCAAAAAAAAATTTTTTATTTTATTAATAAATTTTATAGTATAAAAAATAGAATTGTGTGACAAATAAAATATTATTGAAAAATAATTGTACAATTATTTAAAATATGTACAAATTAATTATATTCATGTAGTAAGATTAATATATATTAATATTTATATTAAAAATAATGATAATAAAAATGATAAAAATGATTAATAAATTCAAGTTTAGGAGAAGTTAATGATTTATATATATAATTTTAATAAAATTAAATTTTATTAATTATTTTGTATATAATGTAAAAATTTACATTAGAATCACAAGAAATTTTAATGAATACAATTAGTTATTTAAAAAATAATATACTTTGTTTTCTATTTCTTTTTAATTTATTATTTTATGTATATATTGAAAA
>NW_006263378.1:53524-57360 GCF_000469605.1 Apis dorsata
CTGTCTATATTATTGATTTTAATGATATATAAAAAAAAAATAATCATATACAGAAGAAAATATTAATATATATAAAAGTTCTTAGTATTAAATTATTTCATAAATAATATCATTTTAGAAATTCTGTTTGTTTGAAAATAATAAATAAAAAAATATTTATAATAAATTTAATATTATAATAAATTTAAAAAAAAAATATAATAATTGTACTTTAATAAAGATAAAGAAGAACAAAGAATTACAAAACACAGTTTTGATAAACGAAAAAATATAGTATTAGCAAGTCATAAAAGAATTTTTTTTTAGTTATGAAAATGCATGAAAATATATAATATGATAATAATAAGAAATTAAATTTAAATATACAATTTAAAATGATATTAATATTCACATTCAAATTTTTTTGATTTATTATCAATAAATTATTCTTTATTTCGTAAATTACATATATTAATATTAGAAAAATTTTTTAATTGAAGTAATAAGATTTTTTGTGAAAAAAATTAAATTAATAAATTAAAAAATTATCTAAACATAGGAAATATCTTTATAAATGGTTAATATATTATTGATTAAAAGTAACTAATTATTATTATTAATTATTATTTTTTTTATTGAAAATTTTTAAAATAATATTACTTGGAATGATTTAATATTTATAATAATTAAAATTTAAAATTGTTACTTTCGAACATAAAGAATCGATAATAGCAAAATATATTCTATTTTATTACAATGTTATACTTTTATTATAATATTATAATAATATGTATTATATGTAAACACATATGTACATACTTGTACGTATTTCAATATTACTATAAAGAATTAAGAAATAGTTTTGTATTATAGTTATAATATAAAAGATAGATATAAGATAAACAGATGTAGATTACATTTATATTACATTAAAAAGAAATTAAGTAATTACGCGATTAAACACATACTTATGAATCGTATCACATTTGGCCATTCAAAGACAATGGCGATATTTTATTGTTGTTTTAGATGTACATTTTTACCATATTTCGTAAATATTATCATTTAATATCTGCATAATTGGTAACATATGGATATAATACCCGTATAATAAGAGTATCGTTTTCCTTTTTTAGATTGAAACCAAAGTTTCATAATACTGTTCTTTTTCATTTCTTCGTTTCAAAATTTCTTTTTTATTCTTCTTATCGTGTACTATGCATCGTTGCAAAATGAGACAAATTTCAAGGTTCATTTATCCCATTAAAGAAATATTAAATACTTTAGTTTTAGTACTCAATATTTTTTATTAACGAATATTAACTTCGATTTTCGTGCAATACTGTTTCATTATTATTAATTTGGAAAGACATATTAGTTGGAATTTTTATCGTTGAAGATAAAATGTTGCTCATAGTATTTGCAATACTTTCTGTCACTTTATAGATTTTGTCAGTGAGTATTCGTTCGCTCATTTCATTTGAATAGATATGTTCGTGAGAATCCAACTCGTGATTGTGATCATTTTCTTGGTGATATTCGGTATTATGATCGTGCATATATGCATGATCGTCATGTGAATGTGAATGAGAGTGAGAATGCGCGGCTGAAAAATAAAAAAAATAATTTTTTAGATAAATACTATTAGTGCTATTTTTTTATTTATTTGAATTTATAATTATAGATAAATTTTATTTATATTTAGTAGATAAGTTTCATAATATACTTATAAATATGTACAATTAAAAACAAATCAAGAATAATTTCATTAAATAATTTGAAAAATTGATAAATCTTATTAAGAGAAAAATAAATTTAAACTTCCTAATAAATTTTTTGTGATTAAAAACAAATTTATAATTCTAAGAATAATTTTTTGAATAAAGAATAAAGAAAGCCAAATAAAGAAATTGATTTTTGAATAAAAAATAAATAGAAATAAAAAGAATAAAATATTCTTTAGTACTTTTTATATTTAGAAATATTAAATATCTATAAAAAATATCTATATCTATATCTTTAAATATTTAAAAGAAGATTTTTATTATAAAGAAAATTATTCGATATTTAGTGATATCTGAAATATCACATATATTCGTGAAAAGAACTTCCTATAATTTTTTTTTCCATAAATAGTAATTATAAATTTAATAAAATTTCGAGAAAGCAATCGAAAGTTGGTTTGATTGTTCGTTGTCTCGGGTCATTGACATGGAAATGGAGAAAGTAGATACATTAGTTTTTTTAAAGTATTGTTTTTCATGAACAACAATTTTGTTATCTCCTCCATTTAAAATAATTTTATGTAATACAAATTTTCATATGAATCAAAAAAAAAGAGAAACAATAATATAATTTATAATGGCAAAAAGTTAAACTTAATGAAGTTTAAAAATTTAATATAAACAAGTTCAATGAATTCTATACAAATAGTAGCCTATTATATTATGCTTGTCTCTATTCTATTAAATCGAAGAGAGAATTTATTATTTCTAATATAATAGATTCATTTCTACCATGAAATCAAATTGCATAATTCTGTAAAAAATAGTTGTTATTCTGAAGTTCTTGTAAATTCTTATCAAACCTAAATCTCTTAAATAACTTGTTATTAAAGTGAATAGCAATATCGAATGACTTGAATAAAAATTTTAAATCTAACTATTTATATATATAAATCGGATTTTAAATCGATCTTTTTTAATTCTTCAAAGACATTATTATATATTTATGCATATAAATTATTTAGTCAATAAAAATATATATGTGCATATTTTTGTGAAATTAATAGATATATTTGATATTAGATATATGATGATATTATATACAAATGATAAGATTCAATGAAAAATTATTGCAACAGATAACATTATTGCAAAACAGAAATTTATTACATTTGTCCATCACTGTTATTAGAATCATTATCCTAATTGCAATAGAAAGGTATATCAATTGGAATATTATTGTATAAAAGAAATAAAAATTGATAACAAATGAGAAAATTATATTCTATTTATGTAACTAGTTTTTTTGAAATGATTTAAATCTATCTAAATTATTAAATTAAATAACCAATTTAGTCTCATAATTAAATTAAAAGATTATTAATTTATTTTAAATTTGATTATATTTATTTATAAGAAATAGTGAATAGTAAATAAAATCTTTATATACATTAATAATATATTATAATTATAATAATCATCTATATCATTAATTATATTATATATAATTAATATTATAATTTAAATAATCATTTATATCATTAATTAATTATTTCTTTTTTTATGAAAAATTAAAGTTTGATTAAAAAATAAAATTGAGAATATTAAATAATACAATTCAATTTCTTACGATTTTTATAAGTATGACTTTTTGTTAAATCAATAAGAATAGTTTTCACGTGTTACGAGAATACATGGGTGGTGATTGCATTAAGGACGTACTGGCAATAAATTTGCACCGATATTGATAATTTTAAAAAAGAAAGATGAAAATCAAAATAATGGTCATTATTATAAACAATTAATATGATGATAAATTGAATTTTTTTATGATTCTATTGAGTAGTACTAATAAAATTTATTTAAATTTTAGAATCAATACTATTACTACTATAATAATACTATTTTTTAAAAATAAAGAAATTAATTATAATTTATTAAACTTATATAATTATATATTAGAAATGTTTTGATGGCAAAAAAAAATAATAACTAGAATTTCATATTTTTATATTCTTAAAGAATTTCTGTTTTAAATTCTGGATTGAAATAAAATTTTTTCAAGATAGGTATTAAACTAAAAAAAAAAAAAAAAAATAAATAAAAGTATAGAAGAAAATATATAGATATTAG
>NW_006263378.1:57680-67956 GCF_000469605.1 Apis dorsata
ACAATGGTTTCAGATGATAATAAACGAATATGGATGATTTCAACTTCGTTATTGATTAGAGATCAAAAAAAAAAAAAATGGATATTTGCAAATATTTTTATATCATCTTTACAAATTATCATTTTATTATACACTTTAATTTCGGATCAGAAAACACTCACTGGCGATTTGTAAACCCAACATCAGCATAAATCCGATAATTATGGCAGTTAATTGTAAAAGGCCACTTTTCTCGTTAGCTCTCTCTCGCGCCAATACTTCGAAGAAAACCACGTACAGCAATGTTCCAGCAGCCATTCCTTGTAGTATTGTTGGAGTAGGTCCTAAATTCTCACTATCATTTTTAAAATGACCAAGGGCTAATCCAACAGCAATACCAATTGGTGTTACCATAGAAAATATTGTTAGATATCCAAGAGTAGTCTTAGTAGAAGCACCAGCAACATAAAGTTCCATACCAACACAAAATGAGATCACTAATTTATGAGTAGCTATTGCAGCAGCCAGGTAAATAACAGAACTAATAGAAGGTTCTAAACCTACAGCTAAACCTTCGAAAATTGCGTGAAAAGATAAAGCAAGAACTGTTAATAGTCCTTGTATTGATGTTTTTTTTGTTATAGTCACATGATTATGTTCATGATGCTCCATTCTGGGATAATGATTCAATTCTACATCAGAAAAGTGCTTCATGTTGTTTTGTGAATTATGCTTTGTGGAAGATAATCCTATAGGAGATGATAAAACAAATATTGCGGGTAACATTTTCTCTTGTTTGCTATCATGAAATTCATCCAAATTGTTTTGCCGTTTGTTTAAATTATTTTCGCTATTTTCTGAATCATTGTTATCTTCTTTCCATGTAGACCTGATTGTGGTGGATACTGTAGTGGTCGATCCAATTGTGGTTGATGTTGCACTTGTTTGATTGTTACATCTACGCACAGATACTGTTCTATATAGCAGCGCTTCTGATGAATCGGGTTTTCCCGTCAGCGCTGCATGTACCGCCTCCTCAACGAAGTAGACGAGAAAAAATCCGGCGCAAAATAGTAGCTCTGATAAACTTAGCGTGCCTAGAGTAGGTAGTTGACTATTTGTTTGATGTCTTTCTACGCTGATTCGGACTTCTGGAGCTAGATGTAAGAATGTAGTGAAGAGAAGAACTCCTCCGCCAAAACAGAGCAGCAACGATGTTTGTAAACCCTGAAGAGTATATGTTATATTTTCTAATTTGCCAAACATTTCATGTCCTTTAAAACCATTTTATTCTTTCTATTCTTTTTCTTTTTCTTTAATTTTTATCATTGTTGAAAAAGTTTAATTAAATAGAACTATTGCCATTATATTTTATTTATTTAATATTATTGTTAATTTAATTTATTAATTTAGTTTAGTAGTTAGAAAATAAATTTTTTTTATAAAATCAAGAATTCTACCACAATAAATCAATATAAGAAAAATAGGAGAAGTTGGTTTTTCAACAAAAATTCTCAATTGATAAAGTATAATCAATAAGATATATAAAGAAATAAATGGAATAACTATATAAAGTTTATAATATATAATAAAGTATAAAATGTAAGAAAAATATTATGAAGTATTATATATTTATTTGCTTATTTCGATATAGAAATAAAATTTAATGTGGATTAATTTTCAAATAAATATTTCTATCAATTGAGAACTATTAAGAATTATTGAATTCTTTTATAATTTTATCATTGAAATTTTGGTATTAAGATTCAAAACGTACTTGTGAACTCGTTGCAGATCCAGAGATGACACTAGCGGATGAAGCGTTTGAAACTGATGTCGATGTACAAGTACTGGAATTACTGAAAATTCCACAATGTTTTTTACAATGATTCATTCTGTAACGTCCGACAATCAGCGGTAGCATTCCCAGAAGCAAAGAACCAAAACCAAGACCAATCATTGCACCTATCTTTGCTACTAATAAAACAGTAGATGTAGTTGCTTCCTCCATTTTTATTTTTCGTTATATTTTAAAAGATAAATTTGAATTTTAAGAAATTTTTATCTCAATTCCATATATTATCCAAAATAAATGGCTTATCGATAATCAGTCAATCTTGAGATTTCTCTTCTTTACTTTTATTTTTTCTTAATTATCATTTTATCATATTTTTTCTGCTCAATTAACATTTCATTTTTCGATCTCTTCTTGATGTTTAATTTGTCAAATGTTTCGCACTTTTTTCGTCTTTATCCAGACAATCAATCGAACGAAGTATTCACTTTGTCACTTAACACACGTATGAGCCACTGGTGAACGACATTTAACGATAAGACCAGATTACTTTAGTAAAATATTAACGCAATATGAAATTTAATTAAAGAATTAATTCTCGCATATTATTTCAGATTTTTCATATTCTTTTAAAATATTTATATATTTTTAAAAATTTTTATATATGTACAATTTATACAATTACCGATGTATATACAATATATATAATTACCGATCTTTAGTATGCAAATATTTGGAGGCATTACATAGATGATTAGAATTAAAATAGAATTATAAAAATAATTATATTATTTTAATGTATTTTATATATATATATATATATAATATTAATATAATATTATATTATATATTAATATATATATATTAATATAATATAATATTATACATATAATATTAATCTTTTTTTATATATATTATATTATCAATATTAATTTCCTTAAAAATATTTGTAAAAAAAAAACATTTTTAATAATTGTAAAATTAAATTGCTTTGATAGTTTTAATATTAATTTGCAATTTTATTTACGTATTGTAATTTTATATAATCTTTTCACTTTAATTTTATTAAACTATAATTCTATTAAAACTTTAATAAAATAATGATAATTATAATCTGTATTAAAAATGAAATTTAAATATTTTAGTGAAGTCAAATTTCTGTAAAATAATATGTGTTAGATCCAAATTGTTGAAGAAATTACACTCTTTACTTTGTATTGCAACACTATTTTGTGGTTGAAAAATGTGAACAGATCAATATATAGTTTTGAAATGACTATTTAATTGTTGATGATATCTTCTAAATATATTTTATAACCGTATATTTTAACTAGTGAGCTTGTGAGAAAGTTTATTTTTGAGAATCGCGAAAAGGATTTGAAAAAACTATATAAATGAATCTAATTAGAATAAATTACGTCTGTTCCATGCGGTACGACGGTGAATCGAATACTCAGGGCTAGTTGCCTACTCGACTCATGATCCCCTCGCGTCTTACATAGCCGTGCTGTTTCCTGCTCTCTTCCCCTTCCATTAGACACATTGCTTCCTACCAGACCGATGCTCGTTTCTCTCCTTTCCCCTTTTGTATTGACGCGTGTTGCTGTTGCTGTAGTGTTGGACAGTTACGTGCCACAGCTAACGTGTATGTAAATGTTTCTCGCAGATGCATGAACTCAACGTGACTGTTTGGTGACCTGATAGCGAACATGACTTACAGATACTATATACTGACAATCGTGGAGAAAAATGAACGATTTGCAAGCATTGCGCGCTTGAAGTGTTGGGCTGAGCGATTGTTATTTTCATTGATTGCTGGATCAATTCGTTGTGAGATTAGATGCTCGATAATTTTAAAAAAATATATTAATATTAGTTTGAAAATGAAATTAATACAAAAATTATTGATAAAATTTGACATATTCTATAATAGGTATGTTATTTTATTTCTGATTGAGAATTATTTATTTTAATCTTATTTGCAAATTTTATTTATATTTTTAAATTAGAAAATTATTAAAAATAGAAATAGATAGAAAATTATTAAAAATAGAAATAGAAAATTATTAAAAATAAAAAAAAATAGAAATTAAGAATATGAATTATGAATATATATTTTTTATGTTAACTTAATAATTTATTTAATTATAAATAAATTTAAAAATTTGAAATTAAGTTAATTAGGAATTAAAAATAAATATATATATATTGCACATGTTTCTCCTATTTCTTTAGTTTGGTTTCTTTAAGTGTAACTTATATTAAATTATTTTCAATTCGGAATTTGCAGCATAAATATTCATGTTATATTATGAATAATCATGAATTAAATACACTGGATATATATTTCAAACTTCAAAGGCATTTCCAATTATATAAGTACTATAATAATAAAAGTTAAATTATTAAAACATGATACAAAAAAAGCTTTTGTTTTGCTGTAAGTTAGTCTTAAAATTATTCTTTCAAATACTTTTTGATACATTTTTATAATCTAATTGAATATATATTTTTTATCAATAAGAACTCAAGTTACTCATATATTATTTTATTAGTTGACATTTTCATAATTTTTTTTATAAATTACATTAGCGAAAAAAAATTTGATTTAAATCAATAAAGTTTATTCAAATGCATATTAAATAATAATAATTATTATTAATTATTATTATTTAGTTTTATTTTTGATTATCTAAATAATTATTCAAATATAATTTCGAAAAAGTTAATTTTACTATAGAATTTTTTTTTTACTTTAATAATCTAATTGTATTTTTTTTAAACAAACAATAATTTTCGCACATATAATTATAAATTATCATGATTGCTTATCGTTATGTCAGAAATATTTAATTTATTTTTTTAGTTTTTCTAAAATCATAAATTAATGTTTATAAAGAAGATTTTGATTATTGGATGGGAATTTAATTAGGTTCGAATATTTCTCGCATTATTGAGACAAATATCTATGCAATAACTCTAAAAGAAGAATAATTTCATATTTAATTATATATATATATATATATGTAATAGACTTTATATTATATTAGTTTATATATATTACAATTGATAGAATAATATTTTTATGTTTATAAGAGTATATCTTATAAATATTTTTAAGTATTAATTTTTATTTGAAAATAATTTTGTACTTACTTAACAACTGTAATCCAAACATCAAGATGAATCCAAATAGAATCGATAAATATTGATTGAGTCCACTTCTATGCTCTTGAAGAATTTCGAAAAATATTACATACAATAATGTACCAGAAGCCAAACCCTATATTAATTATATATAAATATATATTAAATATATATATGTAGAATATATATATATATACTATATATATTTTTTATTATTATTATTATATATATAATTAAAAAATATTATTATTATATATATATAATAATATATATTATTTTTATTTTCTATATGTATTTAAATAACATATTTAATTATTTACTGAGGAAAAGTATAAAAATGTTTTTGCATATATACCTGCAGTAGTACTGGTAATATGCCACTGGTGGCGGCACTTTCGCCACCAACTAGAAAAATTCCTATGGCAATTCCTAGAGGAGAAACAATTGCAAATGTGCAAATATAGATTATCGAAAGATATCGTCTGGTATTATAAGTAATTAATTCTACACCAATACAAAATGCTATCACGAATTTGTGAGCTGCTACTGCTGCAAACATGTACCTGAAAACAAAAACGAAAATGAAAACGAAATTAATACTTTTATTAAAATATGTTATTATAAAATTTTTGTAAATCTTTGTCTTGTAAATATTAAACATATTATTTATGAATTAATATTCATTAACTATTATCTATTACAATTTACAATTTTTAAATAAAAAAAATATTATTTATTTCATTAATTTTCGTGAAGTCATTTTTGATTTGTTCATCTTAGCGATAATGATAATTATATTGATGATTATTAAATAAACAAAAATTAGATGTATTAAATTATTTTTGATCAAATCTGAAAGTTAATTTTTAAATTAAAACGTTATTAACATTTATGCAGCAATATAATCTATTGTGTAATTGATGATTCAAATAGATCTGTTTCAAACATTTCTTTTGAAATTTTTGGTTTAAATCTTCTATTAATTTTCTTTTTAATTTAAATAAAAATAAAAATAAAGATTTTTAAATATCCAAACAATATTGGAAATTTTAATATTTTATTTTATTTCTATTTCATTGTTTATTAAAAAACAAACATACCAAACATAAGAGGCTGAACTTTCTAATCCAATAGCAAGTCCTTCAAATAATTCATGTACAGATAAACCCAAAATAATTAATAATCCTCTTAATGAACTTATGACAAAGTCATGTTTCTCATCTATTATGACTGGTAAGTGATGCGAATGACCATGACTGTTACTATAACATATATATTTTTGTTCCATATAATTTGAAATAACATGATTGTTAGATATTTCTTACTTACTAATGTGAATGTCCACTAACAAAATTCGGCAAAGTTTCTCCATTTTCGATTAATTCATTGGTACTCCTGCTAACATCTTTCTTTGAAAATTCTTTTTTGTGTGCTTTTTTCTTCCGCAAATATGAATGTACTGATTCTTCGACCAAATACATAATAAAAAAACTAAAAATGTATAACATAATATTAAATTCTTACTTATATATTATTTTTATAAATTTTAAAATCTTTCTTTTAAATGTAATAAAAATAAATAAATTAATTTTATTTTATTCACCCAGTACAAGTAAGCATTTCAGATAAGGAAAAATTAAATTTTGGAAGTTTTCCTTCTTTTGTAAGATGTTCTAGTCCTTTCTTTACTTCGGGTAATAAATGAAGAAACATCGTGCAAAAAAGAACACCACCACCGAATCCAAGAAGAAAGCTTACTAATTTTGTTGACCTACAGCAAAAATAAATTAATCTTTAATACTAACTTATCAATTCATTTTTTCGATTTTTATTACATTTATGCTTTTATATTCATATATAAAATTATTTCATAGAGGTTTTTACTAGTACTTTGATAAGTTAATATATATAAGTTATTATATTATATAAGTTATTATATTATAAGTTATTATATTATATAAGTTATTGTAACACATGTTATGTTATAATCAAATTGATAAAATTTCGAAATTTATTTTTCATAAATAATATAAATCTGACATTTGTTTTATCTTTTTAATTTTTTTTTATTTTGAGTAGGATTTATATTTACAACAAAATAGAAATATGAATAAACAATTTGAATTAACTTAATTATTAATAAATAAAAGAGATTACAAAATAAAAAAATTTTTTTATCATGTAATTTATTATTAATTATGTTAATACCTAGGATTTTCAGTATTAGAAATATTCCATTTTAAGCACTTTGCCATTTGCATAGGTAAAATACCCATGCAAGTGCTTACTATGCATAAGATAATCATTGTGATTCCTTTTGCGATCAATACATCCGACATATTTTCATCATTGTGATGATATTCTTCATATTTTTCATCATGCGGATGGAAAGTTGTTGTCAATATTTGAATAAATGAGTTATTTTCTAACAGAGACATGATTTTCCTTTATCAACAATCGAGATTCTAAAAATTAAATATAATTTACTATACTGAGTGAAAGTTAAAATTTTAATTAAATTAATTTTTTACTTTACTAATTTTTCATATTTTATGATATCAATTATACATTATCAATTACATTTAAATTTAAAAAATTTTAAAGTTATAAAGAATTTTTGTACATAAAAAATATTAATATATAAAGTATAAATATAGGATTCCTTTGATAGATTTTAGACATCAAAACAATGAAAAAAGTTTATATGTATGTATACATATGATAAGGTTTAATTAACGAGTTATAAGCATTTTAAGTTTATTAAATAGAGTGAAAGAACACTTAGCTGGATGAGCGATAATATTGTATTGTAATATCTCTTGTATAGTAGAATTTTTCAATGAAAGTAAATATACTGATATTTTTTTTATATATAATTGATTATTTCAAATGAATTTTAATATAATGTAATATAATGTACGTATTAATGTAACTCCTTATTTAACAAAAACTTACTTCGAATAAATTTTAGTAAATTCTAGAATATTAATACATAACTTTATTTAAATCTATAAGTAATCATTATATATATATTTACAAATATATTATTTAAATCCATAACTGAATTATTGCATAATATTCAATTTGTCTACTGGCGAAATCCATAGTGAGTCAAAACACAATCTCATAAGATTTCAGACTAAAAAAATGTATTTTTCTACACATAAATTTGCTTATCTTCACATGTACAAAAAAGTCACTAATGATATTTGAATCAATTTAAAATTCATCGATCAAAGCATCAATTGAAAATCTTGTGATTATTCCATTTGAATTCATTGTGTTTATTTCATTCAATTCAAATTTTTTATTTCGATATGAAATTATTAAACAAAAAAAAATAATAGCCAATATAGTTCAATATCTATATTTTATCATATCATACTAATATCTTTGTAAATCTTAAATCTCTCCATTAAAAAAATCATATAAGCATTGCACTTTTTTTTTATGTTATGTTATTGCATATTAAATATTTTTTTTATATACTTTTTATACATTTACATTTTTTTGAACAAAATTATTTAGATTATTATTTTTTATTGTACCATTCAATTTTATATGAAAATTATTTAATTAAAATTTTATTTTAAACAAATTTAAATTTAATATTTAAATTTATGTATTATTTCATCAAACTTTAAACTTGATTCCGCGACACGACAATGTATTACTGAAATAGCGTTGCTAACAATTGAATGCTAATGGATATTAAAAGAGATTTGATAAAAAGAAAAAAATGAAATAGAAAATTGAATATTATTTTTATATGTATAAAAATACGAAAGTCTAGATCAATAATCTTTTCCATTGGTAAGATAGTATTGCTTTGTTCTGGATTCGGATTGTTCGTAATGTTCGTATAATCAGAAATAAAAATATAAAAAAAAAAAAATTAGTAAATTTATAATATATTCATTCGAGCATGCATAAAAAAAGCAATTGCGATATGTATGCATTTTTTATGGATATATGATATATTAATGTGTAATATATAATATATATATATATATGATATAATGTGTAATATATTGATTCATATTATTAAAAGTAATATCCAAATCGACTATTATTTCTCTTTTACATAAGAATAAGAAATATCTAATGCAAATAAGAAATAAAGATAAAAATTTGTGTAATTTGATTGAATGTTTAATAATCTGAAATTCAAAATTTAATGCGACATGATTTAACTATCATTATTACTTCGGATTTTTTTGTACATGTGAAAAAAATTAAAAAAGCAATTGTGCATATAAAAACACAACCTTTCTAATTTGAAATTTTATAGAAATGTGTTTTGATTTGTTTCTATGGATTTCTTCAAATGATTGTTGAATGAAATACAACAATTCATCAATGATTTTAAATAAAATAATTTATAATCATCGTAACTTCAAATATTAATAGAATTTGCTATAATAATTCCGAGTTAAGTTTCTGTATTCTGTATTCTGTATTTTTAAATTATAAATTATATAGATTTCAATTTATATAATTAAAATTTTTTTTTAAACGATATAAAAATGTTGAATAGTTATATTACAATAATTATATTAATGTAAATTATATATTATTTTACAGAAATTATATATAAATTATATAATACTGAAATTCATTTGAAATAATCAATTGTATATAAAAAAATATTAGTGTAATTATTTTCATTCCGATATTGTAATACGGTATTATCGTGCACAGTTGAGCGTTTTCTTTGTTTCACCATCTCACTCTATCTAATACAAATTTAAAATGCTTATAATTTGTTAATTAAGCTTTATCATATATATAATATAACTAAGCTATATCATATATATTTATCATATATATATAAATTTTTTTCATCGTTTTATATGTCTAAAATCTATCCTCCACATTTTTATGAGTACTCTATATATATTTATAAAATATAAATTGTAAATTTATAAATATATATATAATATATATATAAAGTAAATTATGTATGTATATACAATTTTTTTATATTGATAAAATTTTTACTTCATAAATTTTTAAAAATAAAAAATATGTATATTTTTTACATTTACAAGTTTCAAGCTTCAAGTTTTTTACAATCATAAATAAAAATAGATTTTTTATTTTTTAAAAAAATGATATTGATACAATATTTTATCGTTAAAGTTAAAATTTTGATATCGAACATCAATTATACAATCAGCAATTGTACAAATTAATTGTAAATAATATTAATGCAATAGGAGCATCATTCAAATATTCTAAAATTTGCTTTAATTAATTTATTTATATTATTTATAAATAATATATTGAATTCATATTGTTTACAAAACTTATTAAATTCTATAATTTTAATTGAGACGAATTTTATAAAGTATA
>NW_006263378.1:67967-68260 GCF_000469605.1 Apis dorsata
AAATGTTTTTATTTCAAAAACATTTAAATATAAAAAATAAATACATACTTTTATTCCCTTTAAAAAAAATAAATAATAATTTTATTATTATAATATTATTTTATATTCATTATTACAATAAATTATATATTAACTTATATTGATTATATATGTAATATATAATAATTGTTGACAAAATATGTGAATAATAAATTATTAATAATAAATTAATTGTAAAAATTTAAAAATTGAAGATCCATGAAAATTAAATATTAATGATTATTAAAATTAAATTAAATTAAAATTTATTAAAT
>NW_006263378.1:68459-72747 GCF_000469605.1 Apis dorsata
GAATTAGATGCATCATTTAAAATTATTGTTAACATTTAATATTAATATAAAAATTTCGCAATTTAAATGGCGATATGAAATGTTGCATATTTCAGATTAAATCGAATTTTAGATAATAGATTTAACACTTGTAAAAATTTTAATAAAAAAATATATTTTTTAATATTAAAAAATATTTTAAATTAACGAAATTTTTCTTTATTTTCTTTTGTAAAAAGAGAATTTTTATTATTTTAACGAATTTTTATATATTCTATCATTTTATATAAAATTATATGTATAAAATAGTTTGTTATTTATTAATTAATATATATTAAAAAATTATAAATATGGAAACATTACTTTATTGATTTGATTGATCGATTTATTGAATTAAATTATATTGAACTAAAATCAACTTCAATTATACTTTAATATTAAGATAAAGTTTTTTTTATCTTAAATTTTTTCTCTATCATATAATATTTCTGATCATGTAATTAAAAAAATATTAAAAGTAATTATTATAATTATAACGAATTTTATATTTTGTATTTTCTAGAATAGTAAGATTGTTTTATAAAATTGTTTTTATCTGCTCACCATTTGAATAAGTATTTGAACGTAGCGGCGTTAATATGTCGATATCTGTTCGTTTAGTTATCTATTCACTCAACTGAAAGCATTTTAGATGTTTCGTGTAATTATAAAAGTAGACGCACTACTAACCATCTTTTTCAATAGATTGTATATATGTATATCTATATACATACATATAGATAGCGTGCAATGTTGAATCGGTTCTCTATTCGTAATATTATTAGTTGCGATAAC
Source organism: Apis dorsata (assembly GCF_000469605.1). Taxonomy (NCBI): domain Eukaryota; kingdom Metazoa; phylum Arthropoda; class Insecta; order Hymenoptera; family Apidae; genus Apis; species Apis dorsata. The sequence continues at coordinate 69,273 of NW_006263378.1, forward strand.
ATTTACAATGAAATGTCTTAATCAGAATTGAAGACTTTTGATATCTCTTTAAAAAAAAACTTCTTGAAAAAATTTTTAACACATAAGTAGTTGAAGATTCGTAAAAATCTTCAATCTTCGTAATGTTAATAATTTTTTAAATAAGTAATATTGATACAATTTAGAATATTTTATATGAATATCCAGTTTAATATAATTTTATATTTTATTATTATTTATTTGTTATTGGATTTAAATATATATATATAAACTATTATCGATAAATATTTGTCGATAAAGATTATTATCGTCCAAATCAGTCACCAGAGGATCTATTCCTACTCTTACTCAATATCTCTGTGGATAAAAATATAACAATTCTTGATATATACTTGCTTATATATATGTTTATATTAACAACACATCTAAATCACATGCAAACATATCTAATATTAAAATATTTTATATATGAATATCTTTTTATATATTTATATAAAAAGATTTTTTATATATATAAAATATCTTTTTATATATATATTTATGTATGTACCACTTGTAAGTGTGAATTATAATTATAATTTGAATATAAGATATTAATATAAAATATATTAAGTATATTTGGAAGATCAATTCTAAAAGTTAAAACAAATACAAAAGTTTGGAATATATATATTGATTAAGATTTATTTATTAAATCATAAGCAATTGAAATTTATGTTAGATGTATCGAAATGGAAAGAGAATGAGACTGTTTTGTCTCCGTTATATGTCTCCATTATTTTATTCATTTAAATTGAATTTAAAATGTTTATGATTTAATAAATAAATCTCATACAATATTTTGATATAATAATTTTTGTACTTATTGTGGTCTCTTAAAATATCTCATGAATATATTAATACTTTAATATTACGTAACATAATAATCATGATTTACGCGTATAGATATTAAATTTATCTACATATAATTATAAAATTGAAATTTTTTGAAAAAATATAATAGAAAGAATATAGTATTGTGCATAGAGGAGCTTACTTTCAACTAAAAGCATGAAATGATTGTTAAATATAAAAACAAAGGAACAAAACAAAGAAAGAGAAATTAGAACAAATAATATTATGAGTATAGTGAAAGTATGTCTGTTCTGTTTCTTTAATAAAACAAAGAGAGAAGAAATAACTTTTCAGTTTACTCAAGGTAAACTACATAGCTTCTCGAGGTCATCATGATTGATAAATTGTAACCTTTCTTTTCTCAATTCGTTTAAAACAATCTTTCTTCAAATATGACATTGAAAAAATAAAATTGAGGATAACATATATATATATATATATATATATATATATATATATATAGTATATTTCTAAATTTATGTAATTCATCTTAAAAAGAAAAATAAAAAAAAAAACTTTCTGAAGTGATTATATATAATATCAAATAATTAATTGATGTATATATATTTGCATAAAAGCCGATTATTTTTTTATTCACATATGTATATCTTTCATTTCTTAATTTCTATTATATATTTCTATTATATATTATAACCATTTACTTTAATATATAATTATTATTGTCAAATAACATATCATCAATATGTAATAATTATTTTTAAACATTGGAAATATTCTTCTTATCTTATTTAAGTCACATTAACACGATATGAATTAAATCGCCTAAATACGTATTCAGATAAAATTAACAAAAATAACAATATAATCGATAAATATGAATTCGCGAATTACATTGCATTAAATAAGAAATTTTAAATAATAAATATAAAATCAGTTGTAATTACAAATTTTTGAGATGATATGATGCACATTAAGTAAATTTTTCAAATCTTTGAAAAGATATAATATACGTTTCGATGATTAAAGGATCACTGACTGGCTAGTCAGTTAGTGTCTACCAGCTGTCCGCGCATTCGCGAAACCAGTTTTAGCTGGCATAATAATCCGAAAAATCGACAGAAACGATAAAAAGTTCCTTTCTTTTATCTCACAGTTTGTAGATGTACACACAATGATTCTTTCTCATAGAACATTTTTATTTCGAAATCAAATAATTCGTTAGTTCTTCAATCATAATAAAAATTTGTATACAAAATAAAAATAGAAGATTTCTTAAATTTTTTTTCAATTATTTGTATAGATTGTTAAAAAATTTATTAATTAACAATTAATTAAAGTATAACATTCATTGTTTAATTAAATTATATTATAATATGCATGGTTTTTTTTTCTTTAAATCATTTGGAAAATATAAAATACTGGTATATTCAAATATAAATAATATTAATTGTCATTAATTGTCGTAAATATGAAGAACATATATATATATATGAAAAACTGATATTTATATTATAATTTGAGACATTGTAGTAGTAATTGTTTATCTGATGCTATTTTTTATTATATATATTTTATTATACATAGTCAATACATAATTATATATAATTATATTTTTATTATATAGTCAATATTTTTTATTATATAATCGAATAACAAATTTGAAATCTATCACTATTATTATGATCACTTTTAATTATTCTTAATTAGTAATTGAAATTTGAAGAATTTTATAAATTTTTTAAAATTACCATATAATTTTATATATAAATCACTAAACATTTGTCCTTATTAATTTTAAATAAAATTTTATTTAAAATAAATTTATAATATGATCTTCATAACTTAGTTTTTTTTATTCTAATATATGATTAATAAAAATCAATTTTATTTTGTAATTATATATTTTGTAATTTATTTTTATTTTAAACATAATATATATACGATAACTTATAGACACAAGTTTTTGTATTATGAAAATATATACTATAATGCATGGAATATACTGATAATAATTTAATTTATATTAATTAAATAATTAATTATTTTTAATTAATTATCATTTTATTACTAATTATATGGAAGATTACTACTTACAAGAAACATTATTCAATTTATGATAAAATTAGATGTTTTTTAATTAAAAATGATATTAAAAAATATGATTTGGCTGAGAAATTAAAGGAGAAAAGAAAAAAAAAAATGAGGGAAATGTGTATTCAAAATTAATTTCATATTTTTATTGTAGTGCTAGACAAAATGATAGCCAAATAATTTGATATTTTTAAATCATATTAATAATTAAATTTATAAGAAAATATATACTTTACATATCTACACATAATTACTCATAAAAATATTCGGATATTAACGTATACTTAATTTTAAAGATTTATATCTTTGTTAATTATGGAATTCTTAAATTTTTGATTCTTGTGATTCTTATTGAATGAATTTTTTTGATAGAGTATTTATTGGACTTTACAAAATTTATTTTATTATTTTATTCTATTATATTTTATTTATTAATTTGATATAATAAAATAATATTAAAAACTAAATGAAATCACAATAATTTTTTGTCACAAAAATAAAAAATTCTGATATTTTAAAAATATATAATAAAATAACTAAAAAATAGCAA
>NW_006263378.1:72955-77309 GCF_000469605.1 Apis dorsata
TGATATTTATTTAATTTTACATTTTAATTTTACAATTTTACATACAATAATTTATTTTAAGTCTAAAATATTAAAAATTTTTTATTAATAATATATTTGATATCTTATTCATTTTTTACGAATTTTTCTTTAGTATATATTGTTGTATGTATTGTTTTTTATGTATTTTTATTTATTATTATTTATTTATTTATATTTAATTATTTATATTCATGCAACTATATAATATTAATTTAATTTGATAAATTTAAATTTTCAATGTGTCTGAATATTCTTGTAAAAATAACAATGCATTTCTCTTCGATTTTTCCAATAATAGAAAATTGAATAGAAAAATTTATTTGAGCTTAAGTAAAAAAAAGATTAAAGAAAAATAAAATCATTTAAATCTTATTATTATGATTGTAAAATTTTAGAAATCATCAAATATTATATATAATCTCCTAATATTATATAATCTCTCAAAAAACTATAAGAAAAAAAAATAAATTTGATTTGTTTATAATAAAAGTTCTTATCGATAGAGATTATTAAATGTAAAAATATAGATTAAAATTTTATTATTTAAATCTTTGTTTTAAAAAATTAAACATATACAAAAAATTGTATAATTAATAATTATTAAAATTTGCATTTTCGAAAATTAATTTTTAAACGAAATAAAATTCTGTACTTTTGCTTATTTTTGTCAAATAACTTCTTATTGATAACTCATTCAATATCAATATTCAATTGAGAATTAACCAATTTCATTTGTAATTAAAAAATTTTCAAATCCGATTCTTTCAAAAACAAAATCTATGACGAAGAAATTTTATTTCTTTTTTTTTTTTATTTTTTCATAAGAAATTATTCTATATTAGTTACATGTTATCAAGCTGAACCCGATAGAATAAGGTGAATATATATATATTTTTTTTAATTATATAAAATATTTAAATATATCAACTGTTCTATCTTTTTATTTGATACTATATAAAATAAATTATAATAAATAAATGATAATAAATCAATGATAATTAATAAAATCAGAACAATGTATAATAATTATTATAATGTAATGTAATGATATTTATAACAATTGTGATAATAATTATATAAAAAAATTAATTATAATATTTGTAATAATTTTCAGAAAATTTAAAAAAATTAAATATTAAAGCAATAATAATTTTCAAAATTGCAATGAGTGAATACTGCTTCTTTTATATCTTTACTAATGAGATATAGTCATAACTTAGCACTTTGAAACAAAATACGGTTTATGTTTCAAAGATAACATTGTCTCTTTCTACAATATAGTTTTTCTAATTTTTTTTCAAATTATTATTTATAATTAAGTTATTATCATTTATTTATTATAAGTTATTTTTATATAATAAAGATTTTAAAAACCATTTTATTATTCTTTTTCTCTTGCTTTTTTCTATTTTTTCCTTCCCTTTTTATTATCTTTATTGATTATTTTTCTTAAAATTGTTTTTGATAATAATTTATATTTTCATGATTTTTAGTAGTAATATATATTTATATAAAAATATTTGTATAATTTTATAATCAATTGAATAGTGTTCTTTGATATTTATTTATAGTGTTCATAGATATTTATTCGATTCAAAGTAAGCTATACATATATAAACTATATATTCTAACTAAATATTTCTAATAAGATTTTGTAAACAAAATTCTTACGTTAAAAGAAACATTGTAATAACATTAAATATAATTAACTATAAACAACATATAATAAACAAACATAATATATAACATTTAACATAATCAATAGTTATTTTTTTCTTGTTCTTTTTTTTAAATTGAACTATTCAAAATTTGCGATATTATTAAATTTTATCATCTATACATTGGCAAATTTCAATAAAAATGCATTATTGAACATCGTTAATATCATCAATACAACAACTATTCAAACTATTCATAGTTTGCAAGATATTTTACTATATCAGATATTTTATTATATCAGACAGGAAACTTTTAATAATTGTAATTAATAAGCTTTCAGGCACATCTGCTACTATAAACTCTTGCTTATTTATTATATAGATTATTTTCAAGCGAAAAGTAAAAACACTGTGATATAATATATTTTTTAAGTGAATCAAATATTTTTATTTTTTTAAAAAATTTAAAAATCATGCAGTTTATATGAGTACTTATATATAACAATTTAATGTGACATTCATAGCATTATAGTATCAATGATTAAAAAACAAAATATATAATTAGTCATATATGCGAAATTATGTAAATTCAACAGAAAATATTTTTAAATAATTTTCTTTTAAAATAAAAAAATAGTACTCTCTCCCCCTCTTTCTGTAAAAAATATATCTCTATCAATTTCAGAGAAAATATTTAGATATGAATTTATTTAGATTTCAAATACATATGTGTAATTAAATCAATTATATTAATAGTAATTTTTTATGTTTCGAAGTAATAATTTTTTGTAATAAAATTTATATATTTGTCAAGAATTTTTAGATTAATTATAAAATTGTAAAAAAGTAGATATAAAATAAAGCTTTATTATGTATATACAAAAATATTTTATGAAACATATTATAAATAAATTTTTTGATTTAATGAAATGCTAATTAATAAATTACTATGCCAAAAAAACTCTAAATTAAATGTTTCGTACATATTTGCAGACAAAGTATTCAATAAAAATTGATTATTATAAAGATTATTAATTCGAAATCACATATAAGTCTACATGATAATTTCTACATAGTAGTAGTAACTATTTAACATTTTTATATTTCATTAAAAAATTAAACTATTTCATTAAATAATTTTTATATTTTAATAAATTCTTATTTATTATAAAAGATTACACAAAGTAAGCATATATATATATCACGACATTGATCAGAAACAAAGCAATAAATAAAAATAAATCATATAATCATAAATCATATAATCATGTATTATCAATCCATTTTAATATAAACTTACTTAGTATTTATTATATACATATATCATTATCTCAGATAATTGATAAACAATTTTCACAAATAAACAAAAAAAAACCATCAAACTTTAAACTAACATTAGAGAACGGTGTAAATGGCACTTGCAATGGTTGCGGCGAATCATAGCATACTAACTAACAAGTTGGATGAGTGAATGAAGAATAGCAAATAATATATGGGAGAGAGTAAGCAGAGAGGCGACAGAGATAACTTTCATACCTGTTTATCGGGATTCCCTGACATATGACGTTCCTTTTCGATCTGGGGATTCCAGAATGCAGATTTAATCGTTGATTCCTAATCATATATACAAATATGCTGCATTCATAAATAATCTAATACGTGTAACATCTATTTAATGATTATTATAATGATTATCTAAATCAAATGGAAAGAAAGGAAAATTTTTTTATCTTCATAATAATCTAATCAATTAATTTTCACAATAATCTAATCAATTAAATTTAATTAATTTAAATTAATTATTTAAAATAATAAATAATGAAACTTTAAACGTGTTTAATTTAACAAATTTTTTGAAAAAAAATTTACATATAAGAAGTAAGAATATTTCGAAGTAATAATAAGAATAAAGTAAAAATAAAGTAATAAATTTGGAATTACAAAATGATGATTTTTACAATGATGTCTTTACAAAGTTATTTATAATAGGAATTTTCTTGACAATTCAGATTAAGAAATTTGTGTATGACGATACTACTTTGCTAATAGTTGACTCAAATTATTTTTTTTTCACATACATGATGCGTGATCTGCAATTCTATTAGTTAGGATAAACATGAATCACTAATACGTAGAAAATATCATATATTTTGTATTATGAGAAAGAAAAGAACTTCATTAATTTTATTTTTTATTTTATAAATAAATGTTAATATATTTTATTGACTTTTGTATATATTTTATAATAATAATAATAAATATAATAATAATAATAATAATAATAATAATAATAATAATAATAATAATAATATTTACGTTTATTTATATATATAGATAATATTATTAAAATTTTTATAAATTTATGATATATGATAAAGTTCAAAGTTTTTAATTTACCATTTCAAATTTTCAAATTTTCTAAATATAATTATTGTTAATGTATTTATAGAAAAATATAATTGAACAAAAAATGATTTTATGTGAAAAAAATAATACACATCGAATACATAAATAAAATTTATTTATTTGAGATTTTATTTTTGATTAAAACAGTTTGAAAAATACAATTAAAATTGGCTATTTCCTAATTAGAATTAATGAATTATATTCTGAATATAATTCTACATATAAAATTAGTAAAAAAAAAAAAAAAAAAAAATAGAAAAAATTTTTTT
>NW_006263378.1:77490-80813 GCF_000469605.1 Apis dorsata
ATTAAATTTAGAAATTCGCTAATCATATGATTTGAAAATGATTTTTTATAAATACAAAAAATTTAAACAATTTTTTAAATAATTTAAAAATTTAAAAATTTTATTTTTAAATTTTATTTTTTGTTTATTTTCATTTGTTGTCCACTCATATCTAATTAGAAAATAGCCAATTTTAATTATATTTGAAAATTTTTCGATTTTTTATTTTATTCGAAAATAAAGTTTTTAAATGAAAAAAATTTATTTTATATTTTCAATTTAGGAAACCCTAATATATACAAATTAAATGCTAATCATTAAAAATAGAAAATAAATATGTGAATATTGTATATAAAAAATTTAATTAAATTCTTAAAAGTTTTATTTATAAACTTATAAAATTTTAAATATTTAAAATTATTATTTACAAACTCTTAATAATTATAAACTCTTATTTATGAACTTTTAATAAATTCTAAATTCATTAATCTTTTTAATTTTTCAACAAATATATTATGTTATTTCTATGTTAATTTTTTTTTAATTCTTATATTAGAGATAAAATTTAATAATAATAATTTGAAAAATACAAAAAAATATGTGGCATTCTTTGTTCATAGTATTGTGGCAGTTCTTTCATAGAAAAAAATTTCCACTTGAAACTAACTAATCATAATAATAAGAGATTAAAGAGAATTACCAATGCATCATTCACAATTACAAGATCATCGGTAATGAATTTATTTGAATTATTTCTTGCCCACACAATCAATTATTAATTTTAGTCGGTATTGAAAAGCAAACGATTTTAACGTCGTCACTTCTGCACCTTGCACAAATACTTAAGAATTTTCTTTCTAGAGGTCACTGCACAAGGAAGTGAACGGAAACTTGGTCTTTCAATGGAACTTGGTAGAAACTGTATTTGAAAAGAGGACAGAGAAAGCGGATGGCTGTAATATTACTTGATTGTATTATGAATTGTATCGATTTAATTTCTTATTATTCGGATTTATAATAATTTGATTTTAAAATATCATAAATTTATTATAAACTTTTCATTCTGAATTTAAATCATATTTCTTGGTTTTCTTTATTTTAAAATATATTTTAAAATATTTGAATAAATTTTTTACTAGATTTGAAATGATAGATTTTTATTAATAATTATCAAATAAAAAAAATATGTATTCATTAAAATAATAATTTTTATTATGCAATTTCATGGCAAAATGTTTTGTATTTTTGCATCGTAGCTAACTAGACCATCTTTAACTATTAAATGGTATATTTTATGAAAATTATAAGACATAGAATTTAAATAGCTTCGAACAATATATATATAATACATATATACAATCATAAATTTTTATAGAATCATAAATACATATTTTTTGTGAATGAAAATTTTGATAATTTCAAGATCACTTTGATTTTCTTATTTCATGAAATGATCTATTTTTTTCTATTAAATTAATATGAAATTTTAAAAAATATGTAGATTTATAGTTATAATATATTATATAAAAATTAATTTAAAGTTAATTCAATATAAATTAAGTTAAAGTTAACTTCTAAATTTAATAGTTAATGAGATATTAATGACATAATTTTTAATGTATAATTATTATTTAAAAATTAAAGTGGATGATTAAATTAATCTCTTAAATTCAATATAATATAATTATATGTTTTGTTAAAATTATTATGATTTTGTCAAAAACTTTTGCAACAAATACATTTTTTCTATAAAATGTCTTATTCATGGATAAAACGATATAAATGTCTGATAAAATATATTCGATAATAAGATAATTGGATTATATTTCATTGATGACATTTAAACAAAAATATTTAATATATAATTACTTCTTTTTTAGAATATTATCAAATTTATAAGATATATCATACATATTCGTTTATCAATATGATTTCATTTTACATATTATATTATGTATATACATATTATGTAAAATAAACATTGCAGAAACAATTTTTCAATCGATGAATCGATCAATTTCATCAGAGAATTTCCATGATTATTATATTTACTATTACTCTTTAGATTTTTTTGTGTAGATTTTAAAAATATAGATATTAAAAATAAATAATAAATAATAAATAATAAAGTATTTTAATCCATGACACAAACAAATATCAAATAAAAAATTTAAAAAATTAAATTTAAGAATTTGAATACTTAATTGATTTGTAAGAATTGAATACTTATTACACAAATAATTAAAAATAATATTTTTTCATTAAAAAATTTCAATAAATAAGATTACATTGTTATGTTCAAATTGTTATGTTGAAGAACATCAATTCAAACATTTATTTTGATTTTAAAAATAGTAAATTTTTATTAACAATTATTTTATTAATATCTTGTTAATTATTAGTTAATTAATATATTTTATTTCAGAATTTGATATTCCATTAACTAACAATACAAAAAGTAAATTATTCTATTTAAAAAAATCAAAGACTTTAAAATTTTTGTAAATCTCTATTTAAAAAAACCATGTATCTTATGAGATGTGCTCTTCGAAATCATTTAAATTCTATGTTTTATAATTTTTATGAAATATATAATTTTTATAAAGTATATTTTTTAGTAATTATTCGAGATAATCAAATTAGTTGAAATAAGTTAATCTATCTAATAAAATCTTAATTAATTAATTATTATCAAGAAAATCGATAATGAAGAAGATTATATAATTGAAATTATGATTGTATTTCATGTGAAATATAATGAATTTAGAACATATTATTATGTATATGTAATTTTTTCTTAGCTTACTAATCTGATTAGTAATTATTTTTGTTTAAAGTTATTTCCGCAGCATTATTTTCTTTTTATATTTCATTTCTTATTCTCATTTTTATTATTATAAATATTTTTGAAACAACAACACATGTGTAAAAACAATACATTATACATTTATTCAACTCATATTTTCGCTGCTCTTAAATTTATTTTTAATTTTTTTAAAGATTAATTTAATTATCGTTAATATATAATCATCCTATTCAATTAATTTATATTTAAAGAACATAAAACAACAAAATTTATATAAATATATAAAATTTAAATTTAGATAGGAAAACATATGAAAATTTATAAATTAATGAGCTATGAACATAATTGAATAATAATGTAATAAATTTTCATAATAACAAGTAACTAGCCTCAAACATTCATTTTTATTGAAATGAATTCTTTTTTATAATTTTAAATTATTTATATATATAAAAAAAATTGCAATAAATAATTTATAAACAAACTTTAAAAAATTCAATTAATATTTATACTAGTAATTAATAATATGTGAAAATAA
>NW_006263378.1:80843-82763 GCF_000469605.1 Apis dorsata
AATGTGTGAAAATAAAAAAAACTTATTTACAAAGTCAATTTTTTTGATAATCATGAATTAATTTTTTAATAATATATAATGTATGTTAAAAATTTTTATTTATATATATAAATTATAATAAATTTAATTTTATTTTATCTAGTTTATTTTTATAATTTTCAATTTTATAATTNTATAATTTATTATTTAATGATAAAATAAATAAAAAAATATTAGAAAAATATTGAATCATTATCAAGTTGCAAATAGTTCTTATTTACAGAAATAATTTTATATATATTTGAAATTTATATTTTACATTTTAAATTTACATTTTAAATTTATATTTTATTATATTCTATATTTCATATTGTATAAATAAATATAATAATATAATATAAATATAATGTATTTAAAAAAAAACAATCCAGAATAAATTTTCAACCATCAAGTAATTCATTGACTTTAAAATTTAATTATATTGAATTAAATATTTTTAAATTATAATCAAAATTTTCGTCATCAAAATAACTTATAGCAATTAAAGTTTTTGAAAACATCTTATTTTATAATATTTTATTATTATTATTTTCAATATTTAATTACTATCAGTATATACTAAAAGAATGGTTTATCAAAGTAGTTTTTACTTCCACTACTTAATATTAATATTTTTATTTGATAAATAAAATAATAACAAATAAATTCAATTGTTATTTTTATTATTTTTTAATGTTCTAAAATATTTATCACATATGTTGATTTTCAATATTAATACATAATAATTATATTTTAATTAGTTATTTTTTTTTAGTTAAATAATTGATTTTATAATATTATGAATAATAATCTCTATTATATAATCTATTCATATAATAGTATTGTAAACTTTTTCTTGTTATAAGCCGATTATTTAACAAATAATAAAATATTTGCCAACAAAAATAATGTTTATATTTAAATAACGATTCAATAAATAGTGTTATATAAAATAAATATAAATATAAATATTTATAATATAAAATTTTAAATATATAATTTATAATATAATATAAAATTTAAATATTTACATTGAAATTACAAAAAGTTCATGTTGAAATTCTATGATATTTAATGTTTTAAATCTATCTATTATTTTCAATTTGTTCTATATTTTTTTCCGTACTTTTTCTCATACTCTTATACTAATCAATTAGTTCTGCCATTGCGCCATTTTTGTCTATAAATTTAAACCTTTTATTATTGTATTTTGTTCAGTCAGATTTTTTTTTCGCTGGAAAAAATCCGATTCTAGTGGAAGATTTTGAGTATAAGCATGTATCTATTTTCGCCATTCGATCATTTACGTTTTGTCAAATAAAATATCTTGTTTATGCGTAATTCGAGTTATTACTTGATTATTTTGTTTTGTGTTTGTTATCATTCTTGTTAATTTATACATTAAGATTAAAATTACGATATGTCTATTTTTATTAAGCAGCAATAAAGGCTTTATTTCTATTAACAATTAACTAAAGATATTAAAAAATATCAAATCAAGTAATAAAAAATTCTAAAAAAAGGAGAAATTCTTGATTAATTGTAAATTTAAAAAATGAAAATAATCCGAACAAAAAACTATTTTATACATATATAACATTATTGTATAATATTTTTTTATAATCTTTTTTATATACAACATACATTATAACATATATTATATAATATATATATACATATATATTATATATAACATATATATATTAATCAAATATTTTTTCATGTATTTTCATAAAATTATATCTGAAATTTTAAAATTAGATACAAAATTGGATATAGAATATTGAATTTAAAGTTTGGATCCATGTATATTGAATATATGTTTGTATATAATGTATAAATTAAAAAAAATATCAATCATTTTACTTATTTGTAACAATATTTATTATATTTATATTATAT
>NW_006263378.1:83255-100327 GCF_000469605.1 Apis dorsata
TAAATATTTCCATAGTTTTCATATCCTAAAAAGTAAAACTTTTTTCCAAATTATATTAATTTTTAAAAATTATTTTTTTTGAAAATTATTAATCTATTATTAAATTGTATAAAAATGATTTCTTTTTTTTTTTTAGAAAGTAATCTATATTACAAATACTTTTTTAAAGTATTAAGTTTAGATTTTTATTCTGTTAAAATCTGCGAAGAATGTATATCATATTTAGCTTTATATAATTGATTTTTATAACAGTTTTTCGCACTTTTCTAAATGTATATCTAATTTAAAAAATTGAAAAGAAAGAAACAAATAATATTAAATATGTTTATATAATTAAAAAGACAATCAGTTATTAATGGATAAACATTTTATTTTCAGGAGAGTTATTATTTATGTTATCTTTCATTTTAATTTTGGAAGATTACATATATATTATACTTATATTATATATAATTTAAAGATAATAGAATATTATAAATAAGATAAATAATATTTTATCACTATGAAATATATTTTCATTGATAATGTTTTTAATTGGTTTTAATTAGTAATAGAATTTGTTATTTATCAATATTTATCAATTTACATTTTTTTTCAAGGAAAGGATTTCTGACAAAAAGATTTCTATGAATTCACTTTATTATTTTTTAATTATTTTAAAGTGTCTATAATTATTTCAAGATATTAAAATAAAACTAAATAGTTTAAAATAATAATTAAATAATAAATAGAATTATCACATCATAAATAAATAATTTTTGAAAATGTAATCTTATATTTTTATTGTAAAAAAATTTTTAATATTTTTTTTGTTTGCTTGCATAAATATCTGAAAATTATTACAGAATTATCTGAGTTTTCTTTATTTATTTTGAACAAATAAGATTGCGGATATAAAGAATATTTGTTTAATCCAAACAATATAATATGTTTAAAAAAAAAATATGAAAAAATTATGAAAAAAATATTTTGAAATTGTTTATTATGAATATATTATGCAACATTAATAATTTTTTTATAGTTAATTTTTTAAATGAAATTATATAATTATAAATTATGTAATATATAACTTTTATTACATTAATTGAGCTTATTATTTCTTACAAAAATGAAAATATTTTTTATTTATATCGAAAAATTTTTAGCTTAGAAGATTTGTAACTTAAAATTTATAAAATTTAAAGTTTATAAAACTTCTGAAATATTAATGAAAATTCTTTGATATCATATTGAATTATCTATATCTATATATTAATATAATATTCATATATTTATATAAAATATCTATATAATTATATATAGATTATAATATAAATTATAATATAATTTTATTATAAAAATCGTTTTTAAATATCTAATAGCCAATTTCGATATTTATTATTTTTGGTATTTATAGCATATTTTATATAAAACTTATTTTATATGAATGTTTAATATGTTTTTGCTTTTATGAAAATATATAAATATAAAAATTTTTTATATAAGCTTTTAAATTCTAATACCATTACAAGTTTGTTTTTATTTAAAACATTATTATCATAACCAAAATTATCATAACAACAATTATATTAGCTTGTCAAATATTATTTTAAATATTTTATTTTTACTCTTGTTTGTTGACATCGTAAATTATGTTAATATGTTAATTTTTTAAGTAATCAGATTTTGAATAGATTTAAGATGAAAGACATTATATAAATATGATGTATATAACTAAACATTAGTTACTTATTCTACTCGACTAAACATATTCGATGACGACAATTACTACAGTGACAAATTATATTAATAATATCTAAATAATATATTCAATATATAGTACTGAAAGTTTATTATTAATATTTTAAATGGTAATAAATATTCAAAATTGAAATTTTCATCTAACATTTAACTTTTCTTACTATCTTTCTGAATTTTATGTCAATTAATGACAGAGAATTTTTTGAAATTATAGTCGAAGACAATTAATTTTCAAATAATCTTGGAAATATCTAAAAAATAAAAAATAAGTTTGATAGTTATTTTTTTCTCTAAATCGTAAAATTTTTATATTTTTTAATTTTAATATTTAATATTTTTTGAATGTCTTTCTGAAATATTTATGTATAAAGCTTTCAAATAAACATTTCGTATATGATAAAAATTGTAGAATTATACATTTCTACTTTAAGTACTTATTAATAAATTTATCATTTCGTTTAAGATTTCAGATGGTATATCCTTACTTTATAATTAGTTATAATTAGATATAACTATAATGTTTAAATTTGTTTATATTGATAATGTATTATTAATTAATTAATAATTTGTATTATTGTAGTATATTGTATATTGTAGTAATATATTTGTATTATATATAATATATGATATAATTTAATATGATATTCCATTAATAGTAATTTTAAACGTAATAATTATCATATGAAACAAGATACAATCAATGATTAATTGCTTTCAATATTTAACTTTCTATTAAAATTGAGAATGCTTTTTTGTTACCTCATATTGATTGTATGATTTTATTGTTTTTTTCTTATTTTTCTTTCACTTATCTTTAATAAGATTACATAAAATAGTTGACTTTTTGATCTACAATTGAATTGAATTGAATAATATCAGTTCAATTTGATAATTTGTATTATATTGAAATCCAACAACTACTGAAATCACATATTTTTTAATGTGTTTTCAGAAATTAATAAAATTTAATTTCACAAAGAGGTCAATATATTAACATAATTTTTCACGATTGTTTTAAAGAATTTCATATATTTTATCGTTCAGTGATGTTTGGCAATAAAACCTGCATGAATTTTCTATTCTCTATTCTTATTTCTATTTCTATTTCTCTATTTTTATTTCTATTTCAATAATTTTTATTCTGTTTTTATTTTTTCTAAATTTATCTTTATTTCCTATCTATAATATCTTTTTTTAAAGTTTCATTTGAACTTAGACAGATATTAGCTGACACGTACTAGCCTGATAGTGATTAAATACTAGATGAATGCCTTTTCATTTTTCATTTTTTATGATTTTTTCTGTTCCAACTTTTGTTGTATATTGTTTTTGCTTTCTTCTTAATATTTTTTTTTTCTGTATCTTTTGTTATTTTTTCTAGTATTTTTAAATATTTGCATTTTCGTTGCAATATTAATTTACAAACATTTACTAATAGACTATTTGCTCATTGGAAAAGTTGACCGAAAATGAAAGTTTTATTTTTATTCAAAATTAATAATTTTTTTCCCTATCTTTCTGATATATCTTTTCTGATTTTATCTATGCATATAAATAGACTACAGCTTTTCTTTTCATAAATAACAACATTTAATAACAAATTGAGATTTACAATTCAATCATTTTTATGCTCCAAAAAATGTCAAAAATTTTGTATAAACAAGTGACTTTTCGATAAAGTTTTGTTATTGCTCGCGAGATTATAAATAGTTTATTCAGAAAATTCCTCATAGAAATCCTTTTCTGTTATTATCACTCATAGATTTCTATTAAAGAAAAGATGATGTTATCTGAGAAGACTGTCATTTTTGATAATTTACTTGACACTTATAATTGTATATTTTTGATATATTTTAGCCTAGCTGAAGCGAGCGATCCCAAGAGTGATATATTCCAGATACGTTGACTCAATAACAACTACCATCATAATTAGGAGAAATTTTCTTCTAACTTGGGGGTATCAAATACTGATCGCGATATTATTAGTTATTATCATGCCCTGGAAAATTATGATCTTCTCATTTGAAAAAGGAAAGGGATTTTTCATAAGCCTCACTTAAAAAAAATCTCATTGTGAACAAGTCATATTCTGATTGCCCGATACGACAAATAGATAGTTTTATTCTAACACTACATCATGCTCTAATCAACGATTATCTATTGTTACTTAAAATAGAATCTTATGGTGAATATGATTTACCATTTGTAATTAACACTTTCAATTTTATAATCATTATAATGATTTCATCATTATTTGATCATTTAGATTAAAACATTGAAAAATTTAGTTTAAAAATATTAGAATCTAAAAATAAGATACTTTATTTGATATCAAGTATTCAATTATTATTGATTAAACGAAAGTTCGAAGAATGGAAAATATGAAATAAAATTAATAAAAAATATATAATAATGTAAAAATTCTATCATATGATTTGCTAAATGATAACAATATTTCGTAAAGAGGATCATAATCAAAAAAATATAGTTCGAATTTATATATATATAAAATAATATTCACAATGAAAGATTCATTTATTATTTCATGGATTTAAATATAATGATACTCCTAATGAAATTTTCCAATAATTCTTGATCTGTACTAAGTATTAATATACAAAATTCTCTACAATATAAATTGAAATAATAATAATAATAATTAGATTGATGATATGAAAAAAATTGTGCAAATGAAATAAAATTCGATCAGTAAATATAAAGAAAATTATGTGATTAAAAATTGGAGGATTTTTGAAACTTTGGAAATGAAGACAAAAGAATTAAAATTAAAATAATAAAAAAGGATAACAATACATAATTAAGCATAATTAAAAATATATAGTTTCAGAAACAATAATATATTTAGATTGTTGAAAAATATATATGTTAAGGATAGGGCTTGTGAAGCGGTTGAGTAACTTGGCCTGTATTTTCAACAATTCGAGTACTGTTAATAGTCTGGCAATAATTTACGAACGGGCATGGTTTTCCTAACTTTTTCCAGATCTCTAATTTAAATAAAAATATCACAACGGCCATTTTACGTGCCACTTGCACGTCATGTGATGGACCGTAAGAGCGAGCACAAGAATCTTGATCCTCATGCGCTGCAACGCGGTTTCGCGAGAATCCTTCAAGGCTATCCTCTAGCGTAACCATTGGTCTCCAATCATCTCTTTATGTGTATTTTTCCCGTAAAGCAAAGATTGAAGGAAAAGGCTCGCGATAATTTTGCAATAGAATTGATATAGAAATAAAAACTAGAGCAAATAGAATTCGACGACGATACAGTGCACATCAAAATATAGTTAAAATCATCATAGTTAGTCGTAAAGAGTCAAAATACTACGTTTACTCAGAACTCATAATATAAATGAATATACAAGTCTTTAATAGTAGATAGTCCTTCGAGCAGTAACATCAGTTTCATCTCATTTTCGACTTTAACATTTATCCGGATATAGCCGGATAAATGTTAAAGTCAGAGTGAATATTTAAAGTGAGCTCGATTCAGAAATCAGTGAACAATGATGAACAGCAATCAAAAATCCTTGTTATCAAGAAATCATTATCAAGATTCATCTCAGCATCAGAGAATTGCCAATACGTTCCTGATCCGGTTTGAAAGGAAGGTGAATGCAGTCATCGGAACGGGAAGTTGTATCAAGTTCCCGATTCAGCGGCATCCAGCATTAGATAGTTACATAGCCAACATTGCTGCTATTTTTATTTAACTGCTATTAACTTCAGCGTCGTCCATCTAATCTCCTATTTAATTCGGTAAACAAATTTTTGTCATTACATTAGCAGAGATGGAAGCTCAATTAAAATTATTAATTAATGAGCGTTCAATTAAGACCTTATTAACGAGATTTAAGAAATTCTTTAAAAAATCTAGAGAGTTCGTTATGCTTACGGAAATTAAAAAACAATATGAGACATGTGGTTCTTTATATGACAAATATATCAATATTCAAAAAAGCATAGAAGAAATTGTTGAAAGGACCGAAGAATCATCACATTGCAGCTCATTTTGTCGAGTTTGAAAATACATATTTCAATATAATGTCCATAGAAGAAGACGCGCGCAAAAAAGAGAAAAGAGTGTCCCTTCATTAGGATCGAACACTCCTCTCTTCCATACCCAGCAGCAATACCCAGCATTTCCGGCAATTTTGCTTCAAATAAACTTATCAACTTTGACAGTTTCTCTAATTAGATTAGTTTTAAAGATACTAGTTCAGAATAATTTTTACTAGTTCAGAATAATGAATTTTTATCGAACTTGTAAAGATTTCATTATTTGCGGGCATCGTTAGGACAAAATTGTTTGCACGATCTAGTTCTTAGGCATATCTTAAGCAAATTACAGAATGGGTTGGGAAAATTTATAAACTCGATATAAGAAAATCACGAATCTTTCTATTTTCTATTCGGGTGCACTTCTAGATCTACCATCGATCAAAACCAGATCTTCCAGCGCTTTAAGAGAATTTATTAATGATGCAAAAAATTATCTTCGTGTGCTAGAGAAATTAGGTGAATACTATGATTTGTGGGATATCATAATTCTGATTTTTAGAAAAAAAATTAGCAAGAAAATTAGAATTCAACAATGTTAGGCAAATGGTGAAAGCGAGCATTAGTTTAGAACGTAATCCTACGTTCAAAAATCTTTACGAATTCTTAGAAGTACGAGCTACTTATAGAGTTTCTCGGAAAATAATCAACAGCAGCATTCAGTAGATAATCAACAGCAACGTCCGACGAATTCTTTAACACGCCAATCGAAGCGAGCAACGGCATATGTAATCAATGTTTCCTTCGCGTCCAGCTTGTTAAAACAATCATTTTTTGTCACAATGCAAAAAATTTAAAGATTCAAGTATAGATGAAAAAACGAAAATCGTACAGCAGGCAAAACTTCAATTGATTCATGTTTCAATTGTTTACAAACTGGATATCGCGTGAAGACATATACGCGCTGAGTTTGTAAGATATGTGGGCGCAAGTATCAGATGTTATTATATATATATAAAAGAGATAATATAAAATAAAAGAATTCAAAGCTTCTTCTTCAATTATTAAGCTAAGAAAGAATAGTTCAATAAAGGATATCTCATTAGTTTTATCCTATATTACAAATATGCGATTCATTTCTCCCCCAAGGAATATGCCGTATTGTCAATCATGGTCGTTTTTGTGAAGAATAGTCAAGGAAAAAAACAGAAATGTCGAGTTCTATTGGATTCAGGTTCTCAATGCAATTTTATTATCCAAAAGTTTTATAAGAGGCTGGGAATAAAATGCAAACGAATGAAATTGAACATTTCAGATATCAGAGGTTCAGTTAATTCGGTATCAGGAGAAACAATTACTAACATTTTTTTTAGATATAATGGTTTTAGCACCAACATCTCTTGTTTATCCATAGATAAAAAAATTACTATAGATTTGCCAATCTCTCACTAGCGAAAATTTAAAAATACTACTACACATTAATCGTGCATTAGCCGATTGTCAATTCAATCAGTGCAGGAAAATAGATGTACTTATCAGAACAGACACATTTTAGATATTGTTATATATAAAACATCGAACAGGTTCTTGCCTGTTGTGGCAAAAGATTTAACTCGATTGGATGCCAGGCGATACTTTCACTTGGCCGACAGAATCCGACACGCATTAGATGTCATCTAACTAGAAATAGTGATTTAGATAGATAGCTTGCAAATTTTGGGAAATAGAAAAGATATCGACGAAATTTGTACAAGGAGAGAATTATTGTGAAATCCACTTCTTAGAAAATACGCAATAGATAACATATAAGCGTTACGTAGTTAATATACTGTTTCGAAACAATATATTTCAATTAGGTGATTCGCGCAACAGACGGAAAAATGATTGTATTTGCTTAAGAGAAAATTAGCCAGGCAAGTCAAAATCTAATCTAGATTACTTCCATTATGTGCATTTTTAGATGAGGATGAAATTATCAAAGATAGCAGATTGCGAAATGCATTCATACACTTTCAGAAAAAACACTCTGTAGTATTGCCCTCCAAGCATCCATTTACAGAAATCATAATAAGGAATGAACATATTAGATTATTACATGTGATGCCAATAATAGCATTATGTCGAGAGCGATATTGATCCATAACAAATCCTCGGTAAGGAAAATCGTATGAAAATGCATATAGAATTTCAAGGCAAAGCAATGATCCTTAGAATGTAATGGGCCAGTTATCTCGGATAATGCTGGAACGGCTATTTTTTATCTGCAGTCTTGACTACGTAAGTTCGTTTCCAACACGTGAAAGAACTTGTAGTAAAACTATAGAGAAATCTTATTATTATTTAAGTATTTTCATATACTTCACGAAGGCCATACATTTACAGTTAGCCACGGACCTCTCTATCAAGGCCTTTTTGAATTGCTTCGTAGATTCATAGAATCTTCGCAGAGGATTATGCAGGATTATGCAATATTTTCAGACAATGGAACAAATTTCATAAGCGCGCGAAATGAACTTTATGAATTCGGCGTGCTTTTGAATAGTAAGGAACATAACATAAGCAAGAAGTAACATAAAGGTGTCTGATGGATTAGGAAGATATAATATAGAATGATAGCTGAATTTTCTACGCGCCATTTCGGTGGACTATGAGAGAGTGCGATAAAGGCCATCAGTAAAGACCACCAAACATCATTTGCAGTCATTGGTGTATGAGTAGAAATTAACATTCGAACACTTATACACTCTGCTAATGCAAATAGAATCCTCTCTGAATTCCCGATCTATCACTCCTTTGTCATCCGATCCAAACGACCTGAATCCGTTGACTCTAAATCATTTCCTGATGGGCGATGCGTTGACCGGAGAACGATTTGTAAGAGGTTAAAGTGAATTGTCTCGTCCAATATCAGCTAATTCAACAAATGTTCCAGCACTTTTAGCAGAGCTGGAGCAAAGAATATTTATATAATTATTTTAACAGTTAAATAAAGCAGAGAAATAAATGGCACAAGTCGATAGAGAACGACTTCGTAATAATATAAGAGGAAAACCTTCTCTACAATAGTGCATGAATAGGATGATGTAGCTTCACTTTGAGATAGGCGGTATTCTACGTATAGTCACCGGCACACAAACTAGCGGCATCATCAAACAGTCAACGGCGAAGCTGTGCATCCTACCTATAACGACAGTGGATCCTTGGATTCAAGCAACGATCAATGAAAAATAGATTAGGATACTTCGCTCCATTTGGATGATAAAAAGACATAGGCAAAATTAACGTGTTAGCGTTATTAGCATGTATTTAGATTTGAAGTCGTTAGCGGCATTTCAAGGCAGGTGGCATGTTAAAGACAAGGCTTGTGAAGCAGTCGAGTAACTTGGCCTATTTTTAATAGTTCGAATTAATAGCCTGGCAATAATTTATGAGCGGGCATGGTTTTCCAGATCTCTCAATTTAAACGAAGATCACTTTACGAATCACATTTGCATGCCATGCAAAGCACTACCGGGAGCGAGCGCGAAAGTTCTAATCCTCACGCGCTGCGTCGCGACCCCGCGAGGGTCCATCCTTCGAGGCCGCCTCCTCGAGCGACTTCAGCGCGACTATTGATCCTTCCAACTCTCTCTCTATGTGCATTTTTTAAAAGCAAGGATTGCAAAAACCAAGACTCGCGATAAAAACAGTTTATATATTAAAAAAAGTTTATATATTATAATATATATTATATATATTATAATAATATATATATATTATATATATTATATATATTATAATAGAGTTGATATAGAAATGGAAACTAGAACAGAATTCGACGATGATACAGTGTACATAATACAAATAATCATTAAAGTTAGGCGCAAAGAGTTAAAATATCACCATTTGTTCATTCAGAGCTCATAATATAAACGAATATACAATTTTATAATATAATAGGTATTTTATAGTAGGTATAGTAGTCCTTCGAGCAATAACATTAGTTTAGGGATCCTCCCATTTGTGCAGTATTCAAAGTCGTTCGCCAGACTTTAATAATATAATTATCTAAGAAATGAAAATTTCCAACATCTATTTATCATTTTCTCTAAATTTTATAGATTCTAAAACTGTTAATTAATATGCAGTCTATTGAATAACAAATTGAATTAATGTTTCCAAATAAAAATTACTTTGATTACAATTCTTACAAGAAAGATGGAATTTGAGAAAATGATTAATATCTTTGCGAAAAGAATTTAAAAAAATCAAATTTTGATTTTTTGTAAGAAATTATTCGATCAATTCAAAGAATTAGAATAAAAAAATTAAATTTTCAAATCTATATAAGTAATAACATTTGTAAAAAATAAATTTAATATTTTCAATTTCTTGAGAACGAATGATTAGAATTTAAATTAATTATTAATTATAAGTAAAACACTTTATAGATATTCGCTATTATTTCATCAATTATTCTATTTGATTTCATTTGCCATTCAACGAATTTTCGATGACAATTATAACGATTGAACGAAGATAACAATTGTGTAATAACATTTATAAGCAATACTCAATATGTATCAATAATATCTATATATGAAATTTTTAATGTATAATTTATATATAATACTAACTATAATATATAATTCTGTATAATATATAATGTAATAAAGTTTTTTATTCGTATTTTAGTAATTTAATAAATTTTCGAAACTAAAATTTTATATTATTACATTTGATTACAGAAAATTATAGCTGATTTTTTCAATATTTATTTTTTCAATTTTATAATAAAATTAAAGAAAATGTAATAAAACTTAAAGAAACATATAATATTTCCATATATGTATTTTTGCAAAGATAAATATATAAAATAATATAACAATTTTTTTTTATTTTCTTTTGTGGTTTTGA
Organism: Apis dorsata; assembly: GCF_000469605.1. Lineage (NCBI taxonomy): Eukaryota > Metazoa > Arthropoda > Insecta > Hymenoptera > Apidae > Apis > Apis dorsata. The sequence goes on from NW_006263378.1 coordinate 93,912, forward strand.
TGAAATAAGAAATTGAAAATAATATTCTTTTTTTGGAAAATCAAATATAATTACTTTTTTTTTAAATCAATTACTTTTTTTATATCATCTTTTTATTTTTTATTAATTTTTAATATTTAGATATTGATTTATATATACATATGATTTTTAAAAAATTACTGTCAATTCTTAAGTATTTAAACTATATATTTTTATAATATTTCATTATTAACTTTATAAATTTCTTTATTATGAAATATGTAATTGTGTGCGTAATGAAAATGAATGTAATAATTTTTATTTAATTATTTAGTTATTAATAGTTTTAATATATTAATAGATTTATAATCTAATCTTATTATTAATTATTATGATTTGAATATTTTTTAATAAAAATATTTAGTTTCTAAATAATGTAAAAATATATTATACTATTATAAAGTGTAATAAATTATTATATAAAATATATTATTATATATTTTAAAATATAACAATTAATTGACTAAAATATTCTTGATTCTTAGCTTTTTGAGCAAATATCTACTAGGTATCATATAATTAGTATTAGTATTATTATTGTTTAATATATTTAATTAATTATGGATTGGATTACTTTGATTATTATTAGCACAGAAAATAGTTTTTTTTGATGGTAATTTTATTAATTTTAATTTGATAAGTCTTTATTGTTTTTGCGATTAATAGACATTTTATGAATATATATTCTATAAACAAATTCTGTTTCGCTATAAAATGATAAAGAGATAAAACTATGAAAGATATAAAAGATAATAATAATTATAAAAGAATTGCTTATTATGCTTATTATGAATGTTATTTTTGTTTTTTTTTGGAATATATTTTGATATTTATGTTATAAGAATTTATGAATTTTTAAGAATTTATGCATTATTATTATAATTCGATAATTGTTGAAATCAATGTTATTTAAATCTTAAAAAGATAATTAAAATAATTTAAATCTTTAAAAGAAATTCAATTAATTATATTAATTATCAAGACATTTAATAAAAGAGTTAAAAAAAATTAATTCTAATTGAACACATATATGGATAAAAAAATATTTATATAATCTTTTTAATTTAGTATACATATTACACAATATATCCGTTTAGTGTGTATATATATATATATATATGCGATTATTTTTGTATCAAAAATATATATAAATATTTTTGATAAAAAATGTATAGTAAATGTATTAAGAGGCACATATTATAACGATAGTTTTCGAAATAACCTTGAATTGTTCTGTAAAAGTCATATTTAAATTTTTAAACGAAATTCTATATTTTTTATTATATAATCTTATATTAAGACATTTTTTAAATTATATATATATATTTCTTAAAGCCATTATTGAATTATTAGAATTCAAAGTTGATAGATCTGTGGTATTAACATTATTCAATATATTATATATTGGAAAGAGATTATTTTATCCGATTTTATATATTATGGCATATATATAATATGGCTTTAAAAATTCTTTATAAATTTTGATGATTTTGTGTATGTATAAAATAGGAGAATACATTTCTATAAATTGTTTTTCTTCAGCATTTCGTATTATTTTTTTGCATGCACTAATTATTTATTGGCATAATTCGTATTTTCAATTAGAATGTAAAAAACTATTTGTTTTATATATTTCCAAAAAAAACTCACATGGCGAATATTTTCGATTTTTGGCTACTTGATTTGTGTCTATTTTATTTCCAAAATTTTCATTTAGTTTTATTTAATTTTTCATTTAATTTCATTTAGTCATCTTTTTATTATAATATTTGATATGTAACATTAGAAAAAAATATAAATATTTTCGATATTGATTATTTTTCTCCAAAATTGAATAAGAATTTATTATAGACATTCTATTAAATTGTTTATTAATATTATTTATTATACTGTTAATAAATATATAACATATATTATATATAATATATAATATATTAACAGTATATATAAATATACTGTAGTATATTTATATATATAGTATAGTATATTTATATATACTGTTAATAAAAATACATTCATCTATTATTATAAGATAATAAACTAATCACTAATTTTTTTAATCAAAAAAAATTTATGTATTATTGAAATCTAAATGATTTAAATTTTTTTTTAATTGTAATTTTTTAAATTAAGATTATTATTAATATTATTTTTAATGTTTCATGCACGGTTAATTTAATAATCCTGTATTATTGACGATGATCTGAATGGAAGTTCTCGGATTTAATATAATATTAGGTAAGACATTAATTTCTTAATTTCCTAGTTTTTTATTTGCAATATAATTAAAAATGTTTGAATTGATCTGTCAAAAAATATATATGTATATGAAAGATAAAAATGAAAATAATATTAAGAAATTAAATGATAATATTATTACAAATTAGATCATATTAAAACAAACATAAATAAAAAATGAAACAATTCTTCAAAACTTTTGCGTATTATAAGATAAAAAAATAGTTTTATTGATATGTTTTTTGTATCAATAGTAATATTATATTTGATAAAATATTTTTGTAAAACAATCTTAATTTCATATCTTATCTATCTATTCTTCTTATCTATTATCAATCAATGTTCTTTTATTTTATTTGATTAAGATCATTTCATATTCAGATTTTTTTAAAACCTTTTTCTTGTGTATTTTTGATATCTATATAAAATGAATATATATTTTCACCTTTCATTTTTTACTAAGATTGTAAAAACGAATGTTATTTCATTCATATAATAATTGCAGAATTTATAATATCAATAGAGTTCAAATTAGAGAGTGCTATATATAATTAGTTAGATAAATTGTATTATATAAATATTATTATCATACATGTGATCTCATATGAATCGTTATGAATATATCGATTTCATATATTCTATATGAAAGAATATTTGAACACGTATCGCATATGAATCACCATATGTATAGTTTTTAGTGGTGAATTAATTTCTTTTTATGCAATTAAAAATATTTCAAACTACATTTTTAAATTTTAATTTAAATAATAAGTAGTATTTATTATTGAAAATAATATTGAAAAGATAAAAAATAAGATAAAATTTTATAATAATCATAAAATCATTTCTTTTTTTGTAAAATTATAATCAAAATATATATTTAATTTAAAATTGATATATCGAGAAGATGCTCCTAAGTGATAAAGTTGATACATATACGTACATACATACATATATATATATGCATATACATGCATATGTACACATACACATGTATATCAAATGATTATTTAATTTTCAAAATTTTCAAAATTTTTATCACTGAAATATAATATAAAATAGAATTATAATAAATCATCATATTAAGTGTATTTCTTCATTTATAAATGAAGTTAAAATATGATGTTAATACGATTTGTTTTTTATATAATATTGTTTTAAATAAATACAAGTTCTTCTTTATAATAATTTTTTTTCTTAGTTTTTTAATTATAATATAATTTATTTCGCTTTTTCGGCTCAATTAAATTTTTCGTAGCTATTTAATTTTTAAAGATTTAATAATCAAATGTATAATAAAATTATTATATGTATATATACGCAATATATAAATTTTTGATTTTTTTATAATGATTGAATTTCGAGTTTTTATAATGTTTGAATTTATTTATTTTAAATAAATGTTTAAAATATTTTTAAACAATTAGAAATTGAAATCTTTACTTTAATCAAATGTTGTAAATGTTATATTTGGAATGAATTTGAAGAACTTTAGTAAGAATTTTAGTTCTTGAATGATTTAGTATGCTTTGAGATGAATTTAGTAAAATCATCTTGAATAGTTAAAATATATATTTATATACAGATAATATATAGGTTGTATTGTAGAAATTCATAGAAGAATATTATGATAGAAGAAGTATCAATTAAATTTCAGAAATTTCGTTTGTAGTTGATTTTGATATGATATCAAAACATACAGAGGTAAAAGTATGCTATAAATAAAACTGTTAACAATGAAAATCTAAATATTAAATTTAAGTTCTGAAAATGCTAATATAATTACTACTAATAGTATTGAAATTGTATATTATATTAATATTATACTAATTTCGATTGTCTTTAAATATATTAAGATAATATAAATATAATAAGATAAATATTATAAACTATATATTTCATTGTCACTTGACTGTAATTTCAAAAATATACAAAAATAGTTTCTGTATTAGTTTCTATATTAAATAGACATTATATTTTTAAGATTTATTAATTAAATATGAATTTTTCAATATATATAATAATTATGATAAATTATTAGATTTGTTATAATTTAATTTTATAATAGATAGTCGTCTTACAGTATCTTCAAAAACTCCGTATAAGTTAAAATTAATCAAAATCTAGCGCACAGAAATAACATATTTAATAACAGAAATATTTTTATTTAAAAGTGATGATATATATTATTATTTATATCATTTAGTGATCATATATATAGAAAAATTATTTAATTATATTTATGATATTTATGATAATTATATTATCAAATGATATATGTATATATGTATATATATACATATATATAATGATATATGTATATGTATATATAATATGTATATAATATATATATATATAAAATCATCAAAACAAATACAAAAGTTAAGTATGAAAATATCGTAAAATTGAGATTTATTTATGAATCTTGACTTAAATTACAAACAATTTATTTGCGTTAAAAGCGAGACAAGAATAATACGACAGCGCATAATGGTTTGGATATCATATACTAGCTAAACAAAATTAATTTTCAAATGTATAAAAAATAATTATTTCAATGTATAACAACTTTATATAAAAAAATCTTACATATTAAAATTATACATTAAAACATTTAAAATTTTAAATCCTCTTTTTAAATGTTTACAAAATACGCATATATAAGTAGATAATTAACTGATCAATCACATTTAATAGTAGAAATATTCTGTAAATTTATTAAGAAACAATTAAATTTCAATTTTATGATAGATATAATATCTCAAAACATCTATTTTAATTTAAATTATTATATTATATTATATTATATTATCAATAAATTTTGTATATTTTATTAATTAAATTAATCATATTAATTTTGTATATTTTATAAATTAAATTTAATTTAATTTAAAGTAAATAATCATAGAAATATACTTATTAGAAATTTATATAATGTAATGATTTATTAATGATTTATTATATGTTCCATATTATTTCATACAACAAAAGTTAAATGAAAAGTAAAAATTTTCTATTTTTTTTTAATATTTGATTTGATTTGTAAAACTTTGCAAAACTGTATTAAAATTATTTTAATGTTCACGGCCATCCTTGACATATACAGCACAATCGTCATTTAACGGATTCTTTAATTTAGCTATTGATTTATGGATTAATTTTTTATTTTATATTATAATATATATATTTATATTATTGTTTATGTATTATATTTTGGAAAAGAATATATATATTATATATGTATTATATTTTGGAAAATAATCAATAATAATATTTAACTTTAATCAATTTTTTTATTCCTTTTAATTTTTGAACAATCAGTATCTAAATTTTTTAAATTTCCAGAAAAAAGCTCTGAAATTATAGGAATTGATATAATATTGTTAAGAAATTTAGGAATTTTACTGCAAACTTTGTTGTTTGACTATAATATTATAATATAGAAAAATTTACACTGTTTTGTTATTAAATTTATATTTAAAAAAATATTTAAATTTATATCCATAATATAACATGTCAATAAGTTTGCACAAATTATTTTATTATATTATTTTATTATATTATATTTTATTATATTATTTTATTAGAAAATTCAAAGAAAAACATACCCGTAAAATTAAATAAGATTATATAAGATAAAATAAGATTATATATATATAAATTTTGGTCTATAAGAATGTTATTAGTAAATTCCGAATATGAGTAAATTTCTAAATAATAAACAATTTTCGACAAATATCGAAAAAAATTAAGTTCGTTAAATCAAGAAATCAGAAATTTATTAGAAAAAAATATTAGATAAAGAAGAAGAAATTAACATTGATGAAGATAACATAGATGAAGAAATCATCAGATTCAGATTCAAATAATGAATAAAACTCGCACATTTTTAATTGTATATATATTTTTAATTTAATTTTTTTATTTTTAATTATATTTGTAATAGTTTATACTTAAAAAGTCATAATTTTTTTTTGTTTTTCTCATTTTTATTTCAGTATTTATTGATTTTTTTGCTATTTTATTTTAAGTTATATTATATCTTTTATTTTGTATATTTGTATATTTTTTATATATTTAGTCATATTTTTATATATTATTATAAATATTTTTATATATATTTTTAATGAAATAATAAATTATAATAAAAAAAAGTAATA
>NW_006263378.1:100717-106860 GCF_000469605.1 Apis dorsata
ATTGGAAAAAAATAATTTTGTCCAGTTAGTACTTAATATTCAAATTGACAGAGACAAAGTATAAGACAAAGTGATTTTATTTTATTTCATTTTGCTTTATTTAATATAAACATTAATTGTTTATAATTTAATAAATAAACTTAATTGATATTTTTATATAAATTTTTATGTTTATTTTAATTTTTAGAATTGTCCTTTTAAAAATTTTATTAAGATTTTATTAATTCTTAATTTATTATTATAAGATATATACGTATATAATATATATATTTAATATATTATTAATATTACAGATATTTCTTATTATTATTAATACACAAATTCTTATATATACAATACAATAATACAATAATTCTTATATAACATATTTACATGCCAAAATAAAAGCTATTTTTTTTACAATTGATCGAATAATAAAGAAATTATAAATAAAATAAATTCGAAAATTAAATTTGAAAATTTAATATTTTTTTTAAAGAAAATTTAAATTGCAATTCATAGTTCCTTTGAGATTTTTCTGTTTGCAATAAATAGAATATGATATAATAAAAAAAATTTGATTTTGAATTTTAAGGTAATTTTTGCACGCACTTTTATTTACAAATTTTTATCGATTCAGAGATATAAAATTATTCTATAATGTTTATGTTTAATATGTCTTGTATATATCAAATTTATAATTCAAATTTTATATAAACATAGCGAATATATTTTAAATTTCCATCATTTTATTATATTATAATGAAACTTGAAATTTTTTAAACTTTTAACATTATATTTTAATCAAGAATATCATTAAATTTTTTTCTTATTTATTTAAAAACGAAAAAATCATGAAAATATGTTTTTCATTACTTTAACAAATTCAATAATAATTTTTATTAATTAAAAGTATTTTCGTTTTTTCTATTTTTTTTCATAGTTTTAAAATGAGTTTAAATATAGCTTAATTCTTAATGTAAATTTTATTTCTTGAAAATTTTTTCTTCAATCAATATTGAATCTATTTCATTGAATGAATCTATTTTATTTTCTCTATCTATTTTAAAAATAAGAATAAGACTAAAAAACTAAAAAAAATAGGACTAATTTTTTTCATTAAACAAAATTTTATCAATTATAATAATTAAAATTTATTTATTAAGTTATAAATAATTTAACTTTGCATTAAATGAAATGAAACGAATATAATTTTGTGAAGTGTTTCCATCTTTGTCATATTATTTTTTTATTAAATAATCAATTGACACTTTCTCTATTATGACTATTATACAATAATACAATACAATAAAAAATAAATTTGACTTTCAATTTCAAAATCAAGATCAATTTTATAATAAATTTTTTTAACAAATCTCCTCCGATTTTTTTTTATATATCTTGTATATCAGAAAAATCAATTATTTCTATATAGAAGAAACAGTCAAACTGTTAAAATTTCAAAATCATGAAATTTTAGAATTATAAAAACTGAAATCATGCATCCAAAATGCACGCATGTTACATATATAGTTACATATATAGTTATTTGATTGCGCATGAATAACAAGGATATACAATATATTTTTGTAATAAATATTTTTGTAATAAATATCAAAATCGCGTGATAGTTATTGCAATTATGATAAGATCATGGAGTGTTTATAGGATAAAAAAATGACAAGCATTGCTATCAAATAATTCAAAAAAGGAAATTTTGTCTAGATTCAAAGAAATCTGTGCCGAAAGTAAAAACTAGTGTAGATTTTTGAGTGTCTGAAAATGCTAAAATAGGATTACATGATTTTTGATAGGACAAAATTGCCCATTGAATATGGAAACATGGATAAGTTGTTTAAAGATTTTAATTAATACAAGAAAAAAAAAGAAAATAGAAAATATAAAATTTTTCAGTTAATTATGTATTATTTTTAACAATTTTCATACATTGAATAGATGTAATTATTAATGTTGTTTTTCCAGATATTACTAATATAATCTTTGTTGCAATAGTTCGTTGTTAATTGTTAAATAATGAACTATTATATTATATGATACTATAAATAAAATTAATTACTTAATAATAAATAAAATAATCTTAATCGATATTCTTGCATAACAATTTTTGTGTTTATTTTGGCTTTTAAAATCTTCAAATATATCTCACGAATATATTAACACACAATTGTTATAAGAATATATATTTATATATTGTATATATTGTATATATAAATATATAATTAAAATATATTGTATATGTAAATATATAACAAAAAATTTATATAAATATTTTCTATAATATTATTAAAATATTAAATAATTTTCAGATAGCACATTTTTTAAAATAATCAGTATATCATAAATTTAACTCATATGTAAACAAAATATTTATATATAGATTTATAATAATAAAAAAAAAACAAAATTAATTTTGAAAAAAAATTGAATTCTGTACATAATTCTACACATAATATTTCATCTAAAATATTTGAATGAGATGATTCTTGGATAAAAAATATTTATGAGACTTAGTTTTATAAATCAAATTTTTGTATATTTTTAATATATTTTAAATTTCTCTTCAATTTTCATATTTAATAATAAATATCGTCTTTACATTATTTTAGAAAAATTTTTTATTCATCTCCTCAATATAGAAATTGAAATACTAAACTTTGGATGATGCATTGATATCTATATAGTTTTACTATAACTATTTCTGCAATATTCAACAGTTTTCAATAATGCTTGTTCATAATTTTTTATATGTATTATTCTTTTTTTTTCTTATATTTAATAATAGAATTTTTAGATTTTAGAAAAATATTTATTAGATACCAGGTATTGTTTATTTTTATAGTAGATCATTTTATATATAGTAGATCGATTTTATTCGGTAAAAAATCATAATATACTATTAAAAATAAATCTGAAAATCAGAACTCTAAAAATTAGTTTCATAGCCTTTGAAGTCGATATATTTTACCTAATCACCATCTTACCAGGAATTATTCTATATATTATAACTAAAAATGTAATAGAGGAAATATTCAGAGTTAAAGAAAGAAAAATAGGTAAATTTTTTTTATGAATAATCAAAAATATATTATATTATAATCACATCAAATATGAATATGAAATATTTATTTTATATTTTGTAAAAAATATCAAAAATAAATCAAATAATAAATCAAATGGTTTAAGAAATTTTATATAAAATATGTTGCATGAACATAAATATTATTTATAGAATTTTTTATTTTAATTTGATTTTTGATTTTTAAAAAAAGACAAAATTAAATTAATTTAAAAAAAATAATTAAAAAAATAATAATAAAAACAGATAAAATTTTTGCAAAAGATTATGCAAAGTTAAGAATTAATAGAAAGAATTAATAGAAAGATTTTATTTACAAGCATAATAGATCGTATAAAATATAATAAATTATATAAACAATTTATTTTATTTTAAAATAACCGCATATGTTAATATTGTTTGGACCTACATAATCATAATAGTATAATTATCATAATAAAACATGTATAATTTGTCTTTAAAATCTTTAAATAATTTTAATTATATTGTTATATAGTTAAATATTTCATGTTTCTATTAATTTACTATTTCACTTTTTCTTATTATTATATCATTTTTTAAATACAATAACAAAAGAAAGATATATCAATAATTGCTCTGGGAATTTTAATTATTATAATGTTTAAAATATTATTATCAAAACTATCAATATTACATATAAATTAAAATCTGATATTTCATATTTCTATTCTATTTCTTAATCTTTCCTCTATATACATGCATAAATCATCCTTTTTTTTTTTGTATTTACAATCTTCATGAAACAATGATCAATATATTATTATTCAAACTAATTATTGCAAAAAAAAATAAATATGCCTAAAAAAATTTCTATTTTTTCTTACCATTTTTTATTTTTCTGTACATATAAATATTTCATTTTACTCCACTTTGAAATAATTCATTTTATCTTACATATGTATATGCATGAAATATTTTAATAAAAGTTTCATATTTAGATATTTCAACTAAAAAAATTAAATAAAAAGTTTAACCATTTTAGTTAAACCATCAAAATATATAATGTAAGAAATATAGAACTTTATTATATATTTGTTATATAATTTTTTAATACTTGAATTAAAAAAAATATTATACTATTAAGATATATTGTGAAACTATTATACATTTTATATACTCTACATTATAACAAATTTTTCATACTCTGATTCATACAAGAAAACATACAATTTTTACAAAATCGTAATTAAAATTAATAATGCTTCGTTGATTGAAACATTTTAAATTTATATCATATGATATCTTTTTATTTGTATTTTTTATTCAAAAATTTTAATGTTCCTTTATGTGTTATTCCACTTATTCCATTTTGATAAATTTTCTTTTATAGAATTATTGATTTTTTTAAAATTATATAATTATTGATTTTTTTTAAATTATATAAATATATATAAATATCAAAAATGATTTAAATATATATATATTTGAAAAATAAAAAACAAATATAAAAAGAAAAAGATTAAATAAAAAACAATTTATTTTCATGTATTTAAAATTATTCTTTACTAACTTCCGCGAACAATTTTCGTATATCATAATTAAAATTAATTAATATTTTTTCTGCTAATATTATTTTAATAAAACAATGTTTGATATTTTGGATAAATTTTATACGCAAAATTGAACAAAGTAAAAGTAAGATTTTATGAATATTATCGAACAAATGAAATACACTTACAAAAATCTTATTAATCCTATTAAAAAATTCAATACTAATAGAATAGTGTTTTAAAAATAACTTATATTACATTATATATTACAATATATTATTGCGTCATCGAAACAGCATCGTAAATTTAATTAGATTTACTTTGTAATAATATTGAAAAGTTGAATTGATAGCAAAACGATGAAGAATTAAAACACATGAAAAGTTATTGTTGAGTCAATGTCATTCTATATTGAATTCAAGATAAATCTTTTTAAAGTTTTCTCTTATTTCAAAACCTTGACTGGAATTGAACAAAATCATCTTTTAATTTTGTTTAATTTTAGAAAATAAAATAATTATGATAGATTATATTTTATATTTCGATATATCTAATTTGAAATCAATTTATACATAATGGCGAAAGATGATTAATTTTTTTTGTTTCAAATTGAAAATTTTCAAATTGAAAATTTTTCTCGAAATTTTTTACAGAATAAGATTATCTTTGATTCAATATATTTCTTATCACATTTAGATATTAGATATCTTAAAAAGTAATAAAATATAAAATATTTTTATTTATATAATAATTGAATAAGTTAAATTCTTAATTTCATTGTCACATTTATAAATAAGAAATACAAAATTTATGAAAATTTATGAGATATCCTATCTACTCGACACGTGAAGATTATGTGATATATATATATAGCAAATGTCCTTAATTAATTTTATTAATTAATTATTAATTAATTAATTTTTTCTTTAATGTATTATTATTATTAAATAATATTATTACTCAAATCGAATTATATATAATAAGATTGTAATAATTATATATATATAATTTAATGAAAAAACAATATCATAATTAAAATATATAATGCCTAGAAAAACAATAATTATAAAACTATAATTATAAATAATTGTCAAAATTATTTTGTTTTATTACACTGTTCCATTTATATCTATATTTTAATCAATGTATAAATGTATGAATATAAAGCAAAATTCACATTTTTAAAAACTAAAAAATAAGATAAATAGAAATTTATTGATATTTTGTACTATTTATAGTCAAATAATTAATTTTTTAATGATACAAATTAAAATGATACAAATTAAAAGTAAAACAATCTTTTTTTTTAGTATTTTGCTTTAAACAAAAGTATATTTTTTATTTTTGGCATTTTTTTCAATTTTTTATTCTCAAAATTATCTAAATAATTATTTCATAAAATAAAATAAAATGAGATTTATTTTATGGTTTATTTATAGTTATAAAAACTATATATATATAAACTAGTATATATAAATTTATAATTATTTATAGTTTTATGCGAAATAAACAATAAAATTATTAATTATGATTAAATTAATTATAATTATTAAATA
>NW_006263378.1:106964-115472 GCF_000469605.1 Apis dorsata
ATAATATAAAAATTTTTACAATATAAATTATGAGATTTACATAAAATTAATCCAAAAACAAACTATATTTATTATGAATTTATAGAAAGATATTTGAATAACTCATAAAAATTAGAAAATCTTGAAAAGATCATATAATTACATTTTAAAAAATATCACAAATTGCGATTGCTAAATTTCAAAAAATAAAAATATAGAAAAAAAATAAAGAAAAAAATAAAGAATAAAGAAAAAAAAAACTTAAAAAAAGGATTAATTACTTAATATGTAATCAACCAGATCATGATCTAACATATATCTAATTGTTATGAATTTATGGAAAGATATTTCAATAATTAACTTATAAAAATTAGAAATCTTGAAAAGTTCATATAAGATTTGTTATTTTGGGCAATTTACCAAACAATCTATATAGAAATAATGTTTTCATCGAAAATAAAATATAAAATTTTATTTCATAAATTTAAGTTTTAATCTATTTAGTAAATATAGATCATAGAAAAAATTAGAATATTTCAAATAATTCAAAAATCTGCAGTTATTTTAAAATAGGATCTAGAATAGTAGAATAGAAAATAGATATATTAAAAGTAAATACAAAAAGTTAGATTATCTAATTATAGAATATCGAAAACGTGGAAATTTCTAATAAAAATGAATAAATAATAAAAAAAATAAATAAATTTCTAATAAATAATATACAAGATAATATACATCAATAATATGTAATCAAAAATATATTTTTAATTTTTTACTCTAAGTAATCACTCTAAAATCTTTAAGAATAAACATACATATTTACAATCCGCATCAACGATCACTTCCATTAATACAGATAGAGATATATAAGATCTATATAAAGAAAATCTTTCATATAGATCATTATAAAAATATTCAAATATATTAGTATCATTTTGATTTATTTATTAGATCTGAAATAAAAATACATAAGTCAAGAAACTATTTTATATCTATAAATATAAAATATAAAATATTTTTATCTTAATATAAACTGTTGTTTATATATTTATAAAAATATTCAAATATTGTTCTTCATTTTGTAACATATTTTGAATATGTTTTACAAATAAGTTTAATTTATTAACAAATATTTTGAAATAATTATGTTACAAAAATCACTTATATATAATGTACTTTTATAATTTTATATATAAATATTTAAGAAAATAATTATTTTTATGTAAAAAATGGATTATATAGATTATATAAAATATGTAGAATATAAAAAAAAAACAATACACATTATATATTTGTCTGAAATAGAAATAAAACATAGAATTAATTATTGATAAAACATAATTTTCAACATATTAAATTATTTAAAAAAATAAAAAGAAAAAGGAATTATATTTAATTTTTATAAAAAATTGTTATTTTAGTTGTTTTCAATTTAAATTTGTTAGTTCAAATTTTTTCAATCTTAAATAATTTATCATTATCAATCTTAAATAATTATCATCTCTTTTATCATTATTTAATTTATTATATTATAAAAATTTATTTAAATTATATTTAATAATTATAATTAATTTAATCATAATTAATAATTTTATTGTTTATTCCGCATAAAACTATATAATAAACCATGAAACAAATAAAATATTAAATAAATAATATATATTAAATAAATAGAATATATGTTTTTATTAATTATAATGAGTAATATATACCATATTATACTATAATGTATATTAAGAAATAAGCAATTTAATTAAATTATAATAAACAAGTGATAAATAGGAATTTAGAGAAATAATCTTGATTTTAACATATGTTATTAAATTTATCTCTTGAATAACCTTCAAAAAATTTTAGCTGTTGTTCATTATTCCATAAAAAATTATAAATAAATAAAATTGAATATTAATGTATGTTAATTTTTCATATTATATTTCTAATGTTTGGAATGATTAGATTTATCTGTTACATTATAATTAATTATTGGCCAGCTGCTTCATAATAATTGGATTAGACCTTATAAGACAAATCAATTCCAATTAAATCATTTCAAATATTAGAAATACGATAGTTAAATATGCATAATTATTCTCAATTTTAATTATTAATAAAAAAACTGTTTATAACAAAAATAAAATTTTGTTGAAAATCATTTTAAAATGATTTTGATGATGTATTCTTAATCTAATTTAATTTAATTTAATCTATTCAATGATAAAAAAATATATTCTATATTCTATAATTTTATACCAAAGAATTAAAAAATAGTAATTTTTATTTTATTTTTTTATATTTAATAATATTATATAAAATGAAGAAATAAAAAATAAATATATGATTTCAATTATTAATAATTTTTTGTTTTTTTGGATGCAAAAAAGTATTTCATGACATTAAAATTTTTTTGTATCTATTTTCTATTATATATCCAGCAAATAAAAATAGACGCAAAGGATATCGCAAAAACAATATTTCTAAAGAAACTCTTAAAAAACATTTTGGATTCATTTGAAGATTTTTTGAATTGAAAAATTACATTGCAACATTTCAGAAATTGATAAATATCCGTGCTAAAAGAAATTAAATATTTCATTTATTTAGATAATATTATTTAAAAATATTTGATAAATATTTAAGAATATGCATACATTAATAAATATTTAAAAATGTAAAAATTTAATAGTTAATTAAAATTTTTATTTATATTCAAATTGCGCACATAATTTAATAATTTGATGCAGTGAATACAATTCGTAAACTTATTAGTGATAATAAAACAGAATGGAATTTATTTTTCAATCATATGTCCTGTTACATGTCCATGATTGACAAATTGCATATATATATATATATATAATATGTATATATATATATATAAATATATATATATATATAATATTATAGTTTATATATTATAATTATNTATTATAGTTTTTTTAATAATAGGCCAATATTATTTAGATATTTATTTAGATATTTAAATATAATGATACATAAATGTAAACTTCAATATAAATTTCTATCATCACGATTATTAGCTTTAATTTTAAATTAAAAAGAAATATATATTTCTAAATTATTAAATTATCATAAAATATTTATAAGTTAAATTGAAATAAAAATTAAAAAATTTTATAATCATTTTGCAATCGTGTAAAAAAATTGATTTCACAGCATTATCAATGAAAATTTTTCAACTTATCAATATAATAATGGTCATATAATAATGCATCATTTAATAAAAGAATCAATGACGTAGCATCTTTCACTGCCAAATTCAATTCATTTTGGAAGTCTATTTAAAATGATAATATCGTAATCATTTAAACAGAAGAATTTATAATTTAAAAGCATTAGACATGTTTTTAATTTGCAAATAACTAAATAATAACTAAATAATTAATATTTAATAAATTAATAATAAATATTAAATTAATAATAAATATTTTAATAAATTATTAAAATAGAAAATATTTCAAATTTTCAATTATTAATTCCGTTATTTTTTTCATGATTTTTAAACATTAATTTTAGTTTATTTTTTTATACCTGAGTATAACGTTCAAATGGACTATATTAACGTTTTTCAATTTTCTTGTTATATAACTCCAACATATGGTGATTATTTATAAAAAATGATATTAACTTTTTTCGATCTTAATGATTTTTTAATATGTTAATATTTTAATTATATTTTACTTGATGATTGTTATTCATTAAAAAGTTATTACAAAAACTGTTTAGGTTAAGTCAAGTTAAATTTAATCAAATTTATTGGTAGAGACAATTGATGATTTGATTAAGAAAATTAGTCCAAATATGAATTATTAAATTAGTTTTAGTTACTTAATTCAATTAATTAAATGAATTTTTATTTAAAATGTAAATTTTAGTTTAAAGTAAAATTTAAAATTAAATAAAAATTCATTTTACTGTTTATAATTAACATAAATCAATGTTAAACAAAATATGTTTTAATAAAGAACAATCTAATCTAATCTAATTTGATTTAAGTTGATCTAAACTGTTTCTTTAATAATTTTAATAAATTTAATAAATTTTAATAAACAATGATCGAAGTTTTAAAATATTTAGAAAATTTTAATAAAAAATTTCGCAATATTATTATTAATATGCAATGATGTTTAATATATTAAAAAATTATTGAGATTACAAAATATCTTTTTAAATATTTATTTTAATAATCGCATTCCACATTAATATATAATTTAATTGTTAATATAAAATTTGTAAAAACTTTGAAATATTTTATATATATTATAAAAATGAATAAAATTATGCACATTTGAAAATCATAATTGAAGTATTAATCGAATGCTCCATATTATACATAAGATTGAAATATCTTCTTTTTTATAAATATTTATCCAACATTATTTATTGCAATTGATTGAAGTGATTCAAGCGGTTTTGTGGCTCATTAAATAGATAATATTAAAAAAGAAATAGTAGTAATCCGGTAATTAATTGATACCGAATTTGAAAAAAAATGATAAGGGAGAAGAAATATATTGAATATAAAATTTTTACTTCGGATATTCATTAATTTACGAGATATTAATGAAAAACTTTTGCTATATTCAATTCTATTGAATTCTATTTGTACAAAAGCTACAAAAGTTATTATCTATAAGTGTAATAATCGGTTTTAATTATTTTTAAGAATCATAATGTTAGATGTCATGTGTAGAGTACGTAGGTATGTAATGTAATTGTTTTTGCAACTTATATTTATTCTATTTTTTTAATTTTTATTTTATTTTATTAATTTTATTTTAACTACACTATAAGATATAGGAAAGAAGTTTTGAGATAAAAATTATTCCTTTTAATTATATTATATTAAAATTATATATATAAATTAAATTGTGAAAAATTTATCAATTTTTAAATCATTAAATGGTTTTCTATAATTCGTTCTTTTTTGTGAAATTTTAAACTTTTATATTTGAAATGCAAGTTGTCAATAAGAAAAATCTAGATGACAATTAAGCTATTGAACTAACTAAATCCTATGCGATCCCAACGAAATCCGAAATTTTCCCGACTAAAAACCAAGCAGTAATTTTATCAGCCATCTAATGTATTACAATTAAAAAATATATTTGCACTTTAGGAAATGTAATAAGTCCAAAAGTTATATGACTTCGTTTTAAGAATTTCAAATGACAGAATGTGTACCTAAACAAGAAAGGCATACAGCCAAATAGTGTTCATACAATCCTGAAATCAATGAAAAAAGCATAACACCAGATATTACTACAGAGATAGACCCAACATCGCCTTTATTTGCATTTCTAACCAAAAAAACATCAACAAATCATGATATAAATATAGCATTTCAATCTGAATCTGATTAATTCAAATTAATATAATATAATATAATATAATATAATTCATATTAATCATTATTAAAATTATTATTATCGCAAACGTTCTCCGAAACTGTGTGTAAGTTTATAGACGCAAATGACGCATATACCATTCAAATCACCAACAAAACTTACAATTGCAAAATTGAAAAATATATTAGTGCAAAAAAACTCAAACAATCGTAAGCAAGATCTCAAAGTCCTATGCAAAAAATTAACTGATCTTTTTGAATAAGCAAAAATCATAATTGAAAAAACTACAAAAAAATGTCTTTAACTATCAGCAACTAGTAAGTTTTTTGCAAAATAATTTTGGTGTTATTACCCAATAAAAATAACTAAAGATTACATTCAGAACTCAATTTAATCGAAATGTTAAACACAATCTATCCTCTGTTAAAAAAACACAGTATTAAAAATAGAATGTGCAAATAATTGAAAAACCCAAATTTACAAATCTCAGAAAATTGGTCATCGGAAATTGATTCCGATACTTAAATATAATTGCAATATTAAATAACTTTATAATTCTAGAACAAAGTTTAGATCATGATCAATATATTGTAGTAGAACATCAACAGTTTTTACGTTAGATTATAAAGGATAACTATTAATCAACTATAATTACTAATACTATTATTAATAAAAAATTACCAACTAAATATCACATACATACAGAAAATTAATTTTAAAATCAATATCAGCAGACAAATTAAACATTACCAATGCTATGCTAAAAATCGTTTTGATTTCAATCATGCCAATGGTGGTATTATACTACATACATCAAGGACAATGTAGTAACTACAGAGGTACAATTTCAAACAAACATTAAAGCTGTTGCTATTATATTAATTTCAATTAAACTATGTATATATATCTCCCAAATAGCTATAATTTTTTTGTAAGTGAAATCAAAGATCTCATCGAGTAAATCATTTTTAATACTTGCAGATTTTAATAATACGTTATGGGGCTCTGTTAGAAATAACAACCGCGATTACAAAATTGGTACAGAAATGGTATTAAAAAATGCAGATCTCTTTATCTTCAATATCAATTTTCCTACTATATTTTTTTCATACTTTAATGTAGTAAATAACACTTTCAGCTGCATTGATCTATCGATTACTAATAATAACTTTACTCATAATTGTGAATGGACAGTACTAAAGGACCTATATGACAGCGATCATTTTCTGATCAATATACAATTAATCAATTTCCTTCATAATCAATAGATTAAGTCATTTATTCCCAAATGGAAATTGCATAAAGCAGACTGGAAATATACAAGCAACGGATTCATAAATATATTGAAGAAATCAACATTTTTAATAACCTGGAAAAGAATAATACTGATATAATACAGATATAAATACTGTAACAGAGTTTTTCTTTAATATTATCATTAAAGCAAAGCCATTGGATTGAGTTCCCCATTAAAAAAACATAGATTTGTCCCTTGGTAGAATAATCAATGTAAAGAAGCCATATCGAAGTCAAAATAATCATTTTAATCAATCATTTTAAAATTCAATCATTTTAAAAAACATAAAACAGAAGAAAATAAGATAGAATTTTAAAAAACGATTAGTGATTGCTAAACGAATTATTAAAAAAAAATAGTTGGACGAATTATGTATCATCACTAATGAACAGTGCAAATATCAAAGAAATATGAATAAAATTAATACAATCAAAAAAAAAAGCAATCGAAAAAACAGTCAAATACTCTTTATCACAAATAACTATAGAGATATTATCACTAACTCAAATGAAATTGCAAATATCCTAATTTCCATCTTCGCAAAAAATAGCTTCTCCAACTACAATGAAGAATTTAAAACATACAAACTACTTTAAAAAACAAATACAATTATTGAAATTAATAAGTCATTTGTATCTTAACAATCCTATTTCTAAGAAAAAGAACTTGAGGAAATATTAAGAAATACTACAAACTTCAGTTCAGGACAATATTTCGAAAGAACTAATTACATAATTATCAACTATAAGACACAAGACATTACTCGATTTATACAATTGCACTAATAAAATAATTCCAAAAAAATGAAATAAAGTCATAATTATACCAATATTGAAGACTGACAAGGATCCATCCAGATCTAATAATTACAAATCTATTGCTCTGACATATAATTTATGAAAAAATACTAAAAAAAATTGTGAATTATCTACTTAAATAGTTTTTCGAATATAATAAACTTATTGTTAACAATGAATTTGGATTTCAAAATAATCATTTTACTACATCTCATTTAATTAGTCTAAAAATATATATACAAAAAGCATTTAACAATAAATAACATATCTTTGCCGTTAGTCTTGATATCAAAAAATATATGTTTCAAGCCTATAAGGTTTGGAAGTATCACGTTCTAACCAAACTCTAGGAGCTAGGAATCATTGGAAACATGACATTTCATTAAATATTTCATTTACAATAGAAACATTCAAATTCATATAGTACTCTTAATAATTAATAGTACTCTTTCAAAAAAAAAAAAAAAACGGAAATCGAAAACGGAGTATCACAAAGATCTGTAATTAGTATTATATTGTTTTTAATAGCTATTAATGATGTAAAATCTCTATAAGCCCCATCATCTCAAAAGTATTTGCTGATATCATAGTTCTAAAGGGAAAATAATAATAAAGGAAAAAACATTATTTCTTAACTATTCAATTGATTAATAAGTTGTATAACTGATCTCTGAAGACAGGCTTTAAATTCTTGACTACTAAAATTGAATGCATACTCTTCATTAAACATTATAATATACTAATGTACTAAGTCTGTTATAGAATTTAAAGTTCACTGAAATTTTATATGTGATTTCATTATTGAATGTTGCCAGCAACATTACTATTTCATAGTTGGTAGCTATTTGTTTCTCTTCGATATACGTATTTCAAATGTTTTATAAACAGATACGCGCAATCACGTATAATAAAATATATTCAGCTAAAATATAAATATATATAAATATAAATATAAATATATTCAGCTAAACCCGTATATTTTTATTTATTGTTTTCCACTGCCCAATCAACAGGTTACGGGCCCAGATTACGAAAGAAACAATAAATAATTAAATAAAGTACAATTAAA
>NW_006263378.1:118617-129357 GCF_000469605.1 Apis dorsata
GTCTTGGAAATAATGCACTTAAATTTGTTACATGTATTAAAATCTTTGGAGTATACTTTGATTATAGATTTACGGAATAAATATATTAACAATATGACCACTAATGCAAGCAAAGATTAAATATTAAGTTTTTACCAGATAATAACTGGAAAGCATTATAGATCTACAAAGCGATTATTTGGAAATATAGATTATGCATCTAGAAATAGATTATGCATCTCTAATTTATAACTTTACCAAAGCAAAAATTAAAAAAAAAACTAGATTCAATTTATAATACAAGACAATTTATAATAAAAAAGCAACAAGATCATTTCACACAAGTCCAATTAGAAGCATAGTAATTGAAATTGAAATTGAAAAGTTATCCGTACAATATAAAAGAAAATTACTAAGTATAAAATACACAATAAGGACAGCACAATAAGACATCTTCTAGCTCTATTATATTTTCAGACATTTATTCAAACAGTCGAATTAAAGTAAAATCCAAATCAAGGAACATACCACTTTATTAAAGAGTTAATAAATATTTAAAAGAAATAAATTTCAATCCTTTTGTCATAGAAAAACACAAGTTTATAAAGTCCCTTTTTAGATATTTAAAAAACTCTCTATTGATTTAATACTGCACAAAGTTGAAAAATTAACCAAAAATTATTAACCGAAGATTGAGAAACTATATTTAACAACTTATATTTAAATATTCTATTTTTACCCACATATTTTTACATACATTAATTTACATTGATTCTGGGCCAAAAATAAAGAGTATGGAACCAGGACTGCTTTCTTCTCTCAAAATATTTCAGTTAAGCATAATTTGAATAGTTTTAACAGTACTCGCTTGGCTGAAACATTTGCATTCCTCCTAAATTTCAAATTTATTGATAATGATTTCCTAAATTACTTTAAATATATTATATTTTTTGACTTCCTTGCGACACTACAGATTCAAAAAACTAAGTAATCGACAGAAATATACATAAATCATATAATATATACATACAAGAATTATTCAATAAAATAGAAAAGGATGGTAAAACAATAATTCTAGTATAGTTTCCATTTTATAAGAATATCTATGGAAATATAATAGTTGATAGCAAATAATAATAACATGAATCAGAATAGGAGCAGCAAGATCTTTCACCTATATCTATTAAGCAGAAACCATCCACCAATATGCGAAAAATGTAACATACGAATTACCAACCACATCATCCTTGATTGTCCTAAATATAATGAAATTAGGAGAAAGCATTGATAACAGTCTCAATGAAAGTCCCAACTCATCCATCAATTATTAGGATATCCTAGTGAGATTCTGTAAGAACATTGAAATTTTCATCAAATTAGTTTCACAAACTGTTAATTTTTTTTTTTTTGTAAATCTAATAACATATGATTATTGATGCGACATTAAATTTATTATATAAAAAAAAAAAAAAAGAATAGAATATAGCATATAATAATATCTACATAATATAATTATATAGATATGTTTATATAGATATGTATTGTATATAATTATAAATTATTTTATATAAAATATTTTAATAAAATGAAAATTTTATTAAATTTAAAAAGAAAATTATATTTTATTATTAATTTTATATATTATTGATAATTATTATATATAATATAAATAATTATTGATATATAATATATATAGTTTCTTATATAATATACTTTTATAATACATAATATATAAATATATAATAAATATAAANCCCTTTATAACTTTATAATAATATATATTTGTTTAATTCAGAACAATAGATATTTAAAAATAAAATTATTATATCACAAAATTTCTTTATATAAAAATATTCAAGATAATTATATAAAATATTAAATAAAATAAACTAAAATGAAATAATCAACGCACTTAAAAATGTTTTTCTACAAAAATATTGTTGTTGTATATTAAATATTTTTTTAATTTTATCATTAAATCATGATTTTAAATATATAATTTTTAAATATATAATTTTTTATTTAATTTTAGAATCTTCTTCTCAGTTTCAAGATTTTATATTTATACTTTTTCGATTTATTAAACTTTTATTGATAATATTGTTAGATTTCTATATGTTGTTTATTATTTGCAAAATAACATTCTTATTTTTTAATATCTATAATTGTTTACTATTTTCAAGTTTTTTAATAATAACAATACATTTTTATTTTTTAATATCTGTTTATCATTTTAAAAATTTTTAATCATTTTATTTTTTTCTTCAATATTTTTAAAATTACATATATATTCTCATTTCTTTATTATACAGAAGATAACATATATAAATAAACTTGTGCAAAAATAACTTATTTTTTTTTGTCAACAATGATTTACTTTATGTTCAATAATAATCTTCTTTATCAGTTCTTCATTGTTAATCCAATTATTGAAACTTAAGTATAGTAAAATTTTTTTTTAAGTATACTCTTCCTATTATTATTTATCGAATTATATATTTCATAAAATAAACAATTTTCAATTAATTTATTAATACTAAAGCGTTATATATATTATTAATTTCTTATATACATATTTATACATTACTCATTTTACATATTTTATATAATTAATTATTATTTAATAATATTAATATATATTTACTGAACTCATCAAGTTATTGTTTTGTTATTAATAATAGATGGATATTCTATATTTATAAATAAGTATTCAAAGGATTAGATTACATTTATTACATTTATTACATTTATTTCATTCTATTTATAAAATGTTTAACTTTAAAATACAAATAAAAAGTATAAATACTAAAAGAATTTTAATATCATCTTTCAAGAAAACACAAGTTTTAATCAATGGTTTTTTTACAAATTTGGTTCTTATGATAGATATACGAAACAATAAAAAAATTGACTTTGAATATTTCAATTTAATTTTGTAGTAAAATTTTTTAGATTTAATTTTTATTAATTCAAAGATATAGAAATCAATTTTAATAGTTGCAATATATATTTTTTAATGATACTTTGTATCTATTACAATAGATACTTTGTATCTATTATATTTAATTTTTCTTTTTCTTCTTTAAATTTGATTGATCATATGAATTTCCAGTTGGATTTTTTTACTTTTGAAATCATTGTATTTTTATTTTTCAAAGAGTAGTTAATAATTTCTATATAATTAAAAAAATAGAAATATTCGCATTCTGAGTTTAAAATGATGTTCAGTTTAGATTCTAAATTGTTCAGTTAAAGATTTCTAAATATTTATACGATTTATTCTAATTATAAATTAGAAAATTTAAATTTGTACAATTATTATTTTTTTTATGCTGAGAGAATTAGTTATAAGAATTAGCTTTTAAGTTTTGTTGATATTTTATTGATTTTTAAAATCAATTTATTTTAAATAAATTGATATAATAATTTTTAAATAAATTTTTTCTTTAAGATGTGAATAGAGTTTGTGAATAGAGCTTTATAAAAAAATTTGTAAACTTTTTTGCTTTTTTGATTAGAGTGTGCATTACTTTATTTTTTTAATGCTATAATGAGACAAAATCAATATGGAAAAGCGATTGTTGTTCTATTGATGTCAAATTATAGCATGTTTTATATCTGATATCAAGTATGTATTATTTATATGTATATTATATGTATAATTGTATTATTTATATTTATGTCAATCTTCATTTTTATTGTTTATTATTAAATCTGAAATTTAATTAGTTTATAGATAAAGAAAAAATTTTTTTAAATTTAAAATAATTGAAATTATGATACATTTTCTTGTATAAACTATAATGAATTTATAAGATTTAAGTTAAGAAAATTTAAATATTTAATATTTGAAAATATTATAATTATTCTTGTAAAATTTTCATTCTTTCTTTCTGTATCTTGTACAGATGTATAGAGTCTTGTACAAAATATTTATTTTATCAAAAGATAATGAAATATCTTTTAAAAAAAGAATATTATGAATATCATGAATTTTTTTATTATGAATATAATTTAAATATAATCTTAAATAAATAATGAAAATAAATTTTTTCATAACATAAATATAATTTTTAATAATGTTATAATGTTAATCGATGCAGATCATTTTCTTTTATAAAAAAAATATTAAGCTATTTATCATTAGTCTAGAAAAATCATTAGTCTAGAAAATATTGTAATCTAAAGTTCGTAAAATTGATCGAAAAGGAGCATGAACAATAGAATTGTGTTAGTTTTGTCTTTCATAAAATAAGATTAAAAATTAATGATTCCATTTAAGAAAACAAAAAGCTATCTTTATATGACCTCAATGCATTCATCTATAGAAAAACAATTAATGATATTAATACTGCACAATATTATATCTTCTTATAAAAATTGTTATACAAATATCTTTTTTATAATATTTTTTCCTTAAAAAATATTTGTAACTAATACTATAGTATTTATTATTTATTGTATTATTTAAATAAAATAGACTTGTGTAATGTTTGTAAAATTTTCTCATTAAATATTTGAAATGGTCATTGATTATCGAGGGACTTTCTTGATACAGTTTAAATGATATTTGATAAAATTTTTATTACTTAGATAAAATTTTTATTATTTTTTTTACAATAATTTTTTATAATAAATACATTGGAAAAATTATTCATAATTTATTCACAAATTTGTAAATTTTAATTTCTTTATTTATTTGTAATTTCTTTATTTTCTTTATGAAGTTTATTTTATCTTATGTTAGATTTAATTTATATATAATAATAAGGAAATATTTATGTATTTATTCAAAATTTCAATTATAAAAATTTACAGAATTGCACATGATATGCAAAAAAAGAAAAACATAAAATAGTATAATGTGATATTTGAAAAATAATACTCTAATTTCTATTTAGAGTTTCAACTTTTATTTAATTCCACTTTTTTAATTGTGTTCATAAAAATTTTATTTTATATAAACATTTCTCATGATAATTATTATGAGACAATTCCATTATATTTCTTTTAATATTTAATTTTTGACATCGTTAATGTATTTCATCTATATAAAATAAATTTATTATTTATTATTAAATATAATCTCAAAAATTTTAAGACTTTATATGTATTATATTATTCTATTGATTTTAAAATAATTTATATTTGATTTGATATTAATATTATTAATTAAATTTTTTCTTTTAAGAAATTTAGATATCTTTTCTACATTCTACAGATTTCTACATTATTTATTCTATTAATAGATAATTTCAAATGAATAGTTCCTATTCTATACTGCTATATTATTAACATATGTAATATGTATTTCTTTTATTATTCTTTTAAAGATATTTGAATTATAAATATTCTATAAGAAATATTATAATTTAATATTTATAGAAGATTATTCTATTTATCGACAAAAATGAAGAAATAAACTAATTATTTGCAAATTTTTGTATATTTTTTATTCTTTGATATTAAAAACTCATAATTAAAAATAATAGGAAAATAACATTTCATACATCAACAAACAATAGTTTTTTTTCAAATATATAAATATTTTTGTGAAAAAAATAATTGAAATAAGCGATATGAATTTAAAAAACAATAATAATGTATAAATATCTATAATTTTCATGATATTCTATTCCAGACATGTATTGATATGAAGCTACATCTCACAATGAAATAAATGATTCGTTATTCTTGTTATTAATGCTGAAAATCAAAGATTTGATTAATGAAGATTTATTGACAGTAAAAAATATATATTTATACAAATATATATTTCTTTGCAATCTACTAATCTAATCTAAATATTAATAATATATATTTTATAATAAAGATAATGATTCACAAAAATATTGCAAATATTATTTACTTCTTTACTTATAAGTATTTATTTACTTCTTTACTTATGAGTATATTTAAAATGAATAATAATAATACTACTAATAATAATAAAATTAATGCAAAAAAAAGAGTTACATGACATAATAAAGAATATATGATTATTAAATTACAAACTTTGGATATTTTATCTTCAATGAAAATTGATGTTTTATTAAAATTTTTGGTTTGGTAAACTATTTAGATTATATTATATTTTGAATTTATCGATACATTTATATGTGAGAAATAGAGAAGTAATAAAGTAATCGAAGAAGAAGAATGTATAATAGAAGAAGAAAATATTATTATTTTAGACTATAAAACGTGCTGATTTTGAAAAAATGATTTTGAAAAACAATATATATATATATTTATTATAAAATTATTTTATATTAATTATAGAAATGATATAATGATTTGATATATATGTTTTTTACATATGGAAAAACTTTATAATCTTGTAATATTTTAATCTTGTAATATTGCATGATTATGGTGTTGAGTTTTATGTACAGAATAAAAATATATTATTAAATTATAGTTTCTTATTTATAATTTTTATCAAAATTATGACGTATACTTTGCTATAAATTTCATTGTTTTGTATGTGATAATCAGACTATTATAATTAATGTGTGTGTATAATAAATTTTTAGTTTCAAAATTTTAAATATTTTTTTGAAGAATTTTATCACCATGAAAAATAATCCATAATTCACTGGATATTTTTAAAATTATCTAATTGCTATTATATTCGAATTGCTATTATACTTTTGCATATTATATTTCTATAGTTAGATATATATATATAATCAAATTATTATATTCATATGATTTCATTCTTTTAGGAAAAAAATGAAAATTTGATAAATTCGATAATCACATTAAAAATAACAAATTTTAATAAAGATATATAAATAAAGATATATAAACAAATAATTCTTTTCATTTCCTTCATTTCTATCTGTTTTAATATATAATATAAGTTATCTTATCAATAAGTATTAAAATAAGATTACTTTTTATGTAATATACATATATATAATATTATATGTATAATCAAATTTTTCAAATTATTAAGAAAAAAATATATTATAAATACTAATTAATATATAATATATTAAAAATATATTATAAATAAAGCTCATATTTAATATTTATAATAAAAAAATATTTGTTTTTTTATATTTTTTTTATTTCATAATTTTTATTTCATAATTATTGAAATTATTGATTAAAATTTCGCATAAAAAAATTAATACTTTTTTATTTATAACTTTTTTAATCATATAAAGAATTTATAAATCTTTTGTTAAATATTATAAAATTATTCTATTTATTATAAGATAGCTTTCATTAAAAGAAATAACTTTTGTCTGAAAACTTTTTCTTTATCACTTCGTTCGCAAATTATAACCAAATTTTCATGAGTCCTTTAAAATGAATTTAGATAGTGAAATTATATAATATATATCTATATATGCATTATAAAAAACTCAAAGTTTTAAAATTTTTAAATTTGATTAGGATCTTTTCTTGTATTTCTCTTTCCTTCTCCATCCATATTTTCAAAAATATTATTATTTTCCACTTTCTTGTCTTTATCCTAATCTTTTTTTAACTTGTTATTTTAAAATCATATTTAAACAATAATTTTTCACTTTTATTTTTTTCTCTTCTTTTTATCTTTGTATTCTCTTTCTTACTCTTTTTTTATTTCTTTTTTCTTTTTTTATGGTATTCCTTCCTTTCTCTGTCTTTTAATTTTTACAATTTTTTTTAATTCCTTTTACATTTTTCTCTGTTTCTCAAATTTTAAAATAAAAACATAAAAATAAAAACTTTCATTATTCAATAATTTACACTTTACAAGATTATTTCTAAAAACCGTGAATTGAAATTTATTGTTTCTATATAAAACAATTTTAATAGTAACATATTGAATTATGTACCAGTGTTATTTTTGGAAGATTTTAATATTAAACATTCAATACGAAATTGTGTAATAATAATTTGGATAATTTTCTTAAAATTAATCAGTAATAAATTTTCTTAAAATTATCAAAAATAATAATTTTTATTTATAACGTATTTATTTGTTTATGTGTAGCTTTTTGGATATAGACAAATTTGATTTAATCTTATCTTCTATAAATATTATCTATCTAATTTTCATATCTATTTTATCTAATTTAGATAATTAGATTTTTCAGTCTTCTATTATTTCAATAAATATTTTATTATTATAAAACTAGGATTAAAATATTTATGCAGAAGATTTCAATTATTACTAGGATTATTTTTTGAATCTTTAAATAAATCTTTAAGTTGGAATAGCTGGTTAAATTTAATAAAGGGATAGATACAAAATGCTATTATTCTATCCATTTTTTAATGAATACAGATTTATTACATTATACATTGTTTAACTCAATTTATTCCTGATAGAATGAGAAATAGTCAAGTTATTAAAGACTAGGAATACTTGTTCTTTAAAATAGAAGTATTCATTTCTTTATTCATGATAATTTAATCTTATTTAATCTTGGGTTATATATAAAAACCAAACAGCTATTTTTAAAAAAATTTTAAAAATTAAAAAAAAAATTAAAATTTACCAACTTTTTGAATTTTTAATTGGTCAGAAACATCTGTTCATACAATTGTGAAGAAAATTTCTTCCTAGTAAAATGCCATATGTATATAGAAGAAATAAGAAAAAGATTAGAAAAAATTTAATTAATTTGCAAAACAAAGATTGAAATTTTTTTCGGCGAAAATAAAAATGTAGTATGATAACAGATATATCATAAAAAGATATGATTGTATCAACCATGAAAAGAAAATAAAAAGAAAATGCCCAAAGTTATAATCTAAATAAGATTAGAAAGAACTTTACAATATATATATAATTATAAACAAAATATAATTATTGAATTATTGAATTGGAACTTCTCTTCAAGAAAATAATATTTTATCGCAGAAAGCTTAAGTTTTATGTATGAGTATATTAAAATAAGTTTCTTATTATCTGCGATGGTTTCTTTTTGATCATAAAAGAAACGATGAGGAAGGCGGATTTTTTTGCTTTCTTGAACTAAGAAAATTGCATTTCGGTAATAAGATTCTCTTTCGTAACATATGATGATCTAATAGCGGATCAAGAACAATATATTTTATGAAAAGATATGCTAAGAATTTAGATATTAATGTTTTGAACAGAATTTTGATTTTTTCCTGGGAAGATGAATGTCGAAATATTCGCTGAAAAAAGCTTACACATATATTTTCTTTTTCAGATAAAAATATTCAATAGTGGTGAATATAATGAAACTTGAATGAAGTCATCATGATGAGATATCTGCTTTTTTTGAGAGAGAGAAAAAAATAATATTACAAACGTTAACAATTATTAATGTGGAACGTCATAAAAAATAACCAATATGAATAGTTAGAAATAATAATATTCATCGTGAATGTTATTGATATTGATTTAATGAAATCGCTTTCCACAGCAGAACAATTGTACTGTTTTTTGCTCTTGCACAAATATTTTATCGCTTAATAAATAAATTGATATCATAATAAAATAAAATAATAAATAAATTAAGTGATTATTTTTGAGAAATTTGTAAATAAATATTATGGATTGAAAGATCGAATGCCTATTAAATGCAATAACACTTATAGCGTTCAAAACTCAATTGCAAATCATAATCTTTTGTCAAATCTATGTCGTAATTTTTCTATTTTTTTCTATTTATTTTCTCGTTTAATATTAACTTGCTAATTTTCTCTGTTTTTTTCTTATTTTCTTCACTACCACTAGTCATCTGTATCCATATATTAATTGTAATTCATAGTTCATTGACATTGTTTTTGTCATTTTCAAGTTTTTCATCACAATATAATAATTATACAATTTATTATATATATTTATATAATAATTATACATTTATTGCATAGCAAAGTATTTTAATAATTATTTTAATAAATATTTTCTTTGTATATAATGTGACAAAATTTGGATAGGAAATAATGTATAAAAAAATTAAAAAAAAAAAATAAAATTTTTTTATTTCAATCTTCATTTTTTGAATAAATCAAATTTGAAACTTTTTCAAGAACAAATAAAATTTCGAATTGGTTATGATTGAATTATTGTAACAAATTATTTCATTTTTTAAAATAATTGAAATATTCTCTTATTAAAATGAAATAAAACTTTATTATTTAAGTTCTTGTTTTTGAGAAAATCGAGTTTGAAAAAAATAATTACATTCTATAGCTTTGGTTTAATTTTTTATTAGTTCCCATATTTTTTATATTAATGATTTATTAATTCGATTTCCTTATATTCATTTTTTGTATCTTTATCTCATATTTCTTTTTTCTATTATTTTTTTTTCTTGTTATATATCTTTCAATGTTATTTCTCTGTAAGTTATTCTCTATAATTTATACTCAATTTCATAAATTTAATATTCTTTATTTGATCATTGATTTAGTTTTACTTTCATCAAAATATAATACTAATATCTTTATTGAGTCACATTTAATGCATTTTGGATAACATAATAATCCCATTCTATTTATCAGTTGTAATCGTTAACGATTCTAATGGTTTTATCGTATCTTTCTCATTGATTCTTGAAATAACTGTATTTAAAATATGTTTTTACTTATAGCAAAATATTTATTTAAATATTAAATAAAAAATTATTTATTTAAATATTTATTTAAGCTATAAATATTGTATTTATATTTGTATCAGTATTTGTTGATTCAAATGAGCAAACAAATATATCCATAATTTTATTTTTATACTGTCCATATATATATATATATATATATATATATATATACTGTCCATAAATTTAT
>NW_006263378.1:129478-134101 GCF_000469605.1 Apis dorsata
TTTAATTTATTTAATTTATCTAATATATTTTATAATTTTATAATTTTTATATATATTTTATATATGTTATAATTTTTTAAATCGAATATTATCAATATATATTTTTTTTATTTTTTATTGTCCATTTCAAATGTTCTAAATGTTCTATTCTAAATATTAAAGAGAGATTTTTTATATGTATTTGATGCATATTAAATTTTAGAACCATTTGTATGATACATAAAATAATAAAATGATGATACAATAAAGAAACTTATTTCTATTTTTCAACAAGCAATTTTCAATTGTTACCTCAAATATTCTCATAATTATCTCAAAAGCAACTTTAAAATTAAATACAGATGCAATATATAATATTTAGATTCCGATTAGTAAAATTAATATACAATCAAATTTCTTTATTACTTTTTAAGATTTATTTAATATTTTTAAAAATATATTTTTGTCTAATTATCGGTTCTATTAATTCTACAAGTTGTAAATCTATTTGGGATATTTCTTGTTTAATCACATGCGAGTATATGATTAAAATAGTAAGGAAATGACAATTATTGACAAGCCCATAATAAACCTAGTGTTTTAGCTGTTATTTTTATTTGAGCAACGATGTTTTAAGAATCAGTTAAAATGAAGATTTCCGCAAAGGAAATCTGGCTTGTGTTAGATCCTAAATTTCCCATTGTCTCTGCTAGATTTTCGATATTATTCACATTCGTTAGCAAATTATTGACATAAAAATCTTTCATTAAGCTAATTGTTTTGGAAAGGTTTCGACTGAATTTTTTTTTTTTTTTTGTAGCTATAAGTAATAGCTATATAGTAATAATGCAGATATTATATGTATTGTACATGACTATGTTTAATTCGTATACTCATCAGTGCATTTCGATTCAATCTTCACAGGATATGTTGGAATTTACGGTCTTCGGCTTTAACTTATAATGTTTGACATATTTTTTCTATATTCATGATCATAAGGTATTTATAAAACTGAAGTAAAATAGAGAATAAATTATCTTGAATCGGTCATCATTTATGATCTGAATATTATTTAATGATAGGCCCGATGAAATTTTTATCAATTCATCGAACACAACATGAATTTTCGTTGTGTCGTTGCTGCTTAAAGACGATGTAATAGAATAGACAATATGATTAATCTTTCTTGTTTTGAAAGAAAATTAATCCTGTTCTAATCTTTCATATTTTTCCATGAAATTCTGATTATTATATGCGCTGGCAATTCTAATTGTTTAATTAATTTCTTTTCAAAAAGATATAATCAATTTTTGACTTGTTTATGCAAATCACCTATCTAATTGGAGTATATTATTTCGAAATAGTATATTAACAATATAACATCTATCTATCGTTTGTTGTTTGTTATCGTTTGCTTTCTGAGAAATGGAATTCATAATAATCTTGTCTCTACTCAAATTTCACAGATATCTTTTCTATTTTCCAAAATTTGACAAGTTGTTTATTGTTTTTAGCTATATGACAGCTAACATGTGTAAGACGCTTGCAATTAGGTAAAAGTACCGCAAGTTTACTCAGTCCTATACAAACTTATTGTCCTATATACAACAATATTCAAAATGTATCTGATTTGAAAAGCATATCTATTTTCTTGTATCGATTAAACTGAGAATTGGCTAATGCATCGGACATTAATATGTAGCAATATTTCGAATTTTTTTTTGTTAATGAAAGATTCGGCATATCTATTGTAATTGTATCTATATGATCAAACATAGAATGCTAAACTTAATTTAGAAAAAATATTAATATGTGTTATCTCTGATACGGAATTAACTAAACCAAATTAACAAACCAATATCCGAAATTTTCGATTTCGTTTGCTTCTGCATTTTATTTAGTTTGTTATAGTTTCTCTATAATGAATTTACATTGAAATTTTGAATCTAATAAGATTTGGAATTGGAATTGGAATTTCTGTTTATTTTTTCAATTACCTCTCATGTAAACGATCCCGATTAATAATACGACATATTTATTTGACAATGAATAAATTGCAACATTTGTAACATAGATTGAGATTGATATGGTATCCTTTGCCCAATTATTTTTTTTCGACCAAGACTGTTGAAGAAAATTTGTGTTTTTTTGCCGAGAATATAATAATATGTAATGCTTGCATTCGCACATTTTAAAACTGATTTTCATAAAATGTTTTGATTGCAAACAATTAAAGCAAAATTTTGCATGTTGTTTTTTCATCTAAATTTGATTTTTTTGTATTATGGCACAGCTAAATACACGAAGAAAATTATTATAATTATTTTTCTTTCAGATCGAATTACGAATACATTGGCAGGTTTTTGATGCTAAAGTCAATTTTTTTCTGATGATAAGGATTTTTGACTGTTATTTATTACTTTTCATTGGATATTGAATTGATTAAGCTCATTTCTGAATATTCACTTCTTAACAATATCTGGTTGAATAGAAAAAGACCAAATGTTAAAGTCCAACTAAATATATATATATTATATATTATATAATATATATATTATAATTTTGCTTAAAAATTATTATATTGTTTAAAATAAATATTGCTAATAAAATGAACTGATTAAATAATTTCAGAAAAATAATGGGTTTTTGTAATGTATGCATTTTTTTTTGTTTTTAAAAAATTCAAAAAATTCTGATTCATTTTTGGCAACTTATTTTTATAGTAACATTTAATTTAGAAATGTATTAAGATTTAGGATTGTATTTAAGAATGTACCTTAAACTTTGAATGGATTTCAAAAATTGATTTTTTTTTTTTTTGCATTTTGACGATTTCGAATCAATGTTTGAAAGGGATAGGATAGTTAGACCGAAACTTTTGGCTTGCTGATAATTATTCAGAATTATTTGCCGATTTTGATAAAAATTAGATATAAAATTTAACATTCTTTGCATCTTACTATTATTAGTTTTAAAAAAAATATTTGCAAAAATTGCTATTATTAAATAAATTTTTTAAAATACATAAGCATGATTGCTATTTATTTATTAATAATACTCATTGATTAATAAACATTTGGCAGCAATTAACAATTAAAATAAATTTATCGTATAGAAAAAAATGAGAATTAATCAAAAATCTATTTCTTTATAGATTTGAGATTTTAAATTCATTATAATTCATGTCAATTTATATATTTTGAATGCTATTTATTTAGATATATTTATACAAAAAATAGATAAATAGCAGTAGTATATTTATCCATCATATAAGAGAAATTTTATGTAATAATAACAATCTTTTTTTAGAAATATCTTGAAAACTAAACGATAGTTATATGATAGAAAAAAAATTGTTCAAAATGTTCATTTTTGATCTAAAAATCATCGAAATCAGTGAACAACTTCCTGTTCTGAGTAATTATTACTTTTTTCAAATTTTATTTAATTAAACTATATTCCCAATTGATTAAAAAATATTTAAAATTTAGTAATCAGGAATATTTTATCATAACTTCTCCACTTTTACTTAATTAAAATGGATATATAATATTATTAATATTAATATAATTATATAATAATTATATAATATTTATATGTATATGGATAATAAATATTATATAATTATATTAATATAATATAATAATAATTATATTATTATATACATATCCACAAGGATTTCTTCCAGATTAAGGTTTCGATTAAAAAATAATTACAAATTAACTCTTATTATCCTTTAGAAAAACTCAATTCATGATATATTTTTAAATATAGAAGAAAATAAAAGTTTTAAACATGTAAATGTTTATTTTTATTAATTCTTTTAAAAATACACAAAATAGTTTTAAATGCGATCATATTAAATATTGAATCTCACGAGTTCCATTAATATTTTAGAATCAAATAAATTACATAAATTAAAAATTTTGGTAAAATAGTCAAATCAGAGATTATCTGAACTCTAAATTGAGAACTTGAAAAAAAATTCGAGGAAAAGAATTTCTTATAAAAATTTAAGTCACTAATCAAAGTTATTAAAAACAAATTTAATAAACAATAATTGATAACATGACATCAATCTCTTTTAATTGAGGATTTTCTGCTTATCTTGAATCTCTTGAATATCTTGAAAGAAAATTTGTATTCCTAATACGGATAAAAAAAGGGTCTGCAATTTCTCAAATTCGATCGTACATTTAAGACAATGTCTATAATAATTATAATAACAGAAATTATAATGGCATTATTAAAATCTGATTTTTAATAATAAAAGTAATATAAGGATTACGGAATTGAAAAATAGTAAAAATTATAAACATAAAAGAAATGAAAATTAAATATTTTATAATGTAACAAAAAATGGATAAGAACAATAAAAAGATATGTTAATAACTAATGTTGTAAAGGAAGAATTGAAAACAAGCTTCATAATTTTGTGGATTACGGCTATTTTATTTTTATTACTATTTATTATTATTATTTTTATTATTTTTTTATTTAATTTTATTTATTTTTTTTATTTTATATATGATATTATTTATTAATTTTTTATATATAATATTATTATTTTGTATGATTGTAGTTTTCTATAACGATATATGTAAATCCGCAACTGTCTGCTGATTTAAAATAAATAATTCTTTT
>NW_006263378.1:134773-136979 GCF_000469605.1 Apis dorsata
ATG
Organism: Apis dorsata; assembly: GCF_000469605.1. Lineage (NCBI taxonomy): Eukaryota > Metazoa > Arthropoda > Insecta > Hymenoptera > Apidae > Apis > Apis dorsata. Next base: position 134,777 of record NW_006263378.1, read on the forward strand.
TTCTCTGTATATTTTCTTCCAATATTTCTTCAATTAAGAAGATGTAATGACATAGCAATGTAATAAAAGTATATAAATAAGAGATTAGAAAAAAAAACAGAATAAGAAAGATTATTATATCTTTCTTATTTTTTCAATTTCTTTTTTTTTTTCATTCCTTTATCCTTTTTTTCTTCATTTCATTATTATTATTTCATCCCTTTATTTTTTCTTTTTTTTCATTTCATTTTCATCATTTTTTTTTATTATTTTATCTATCATTTCTAATTTGTATTTTGTTTTTTTTTAATTTTTTCTTTTGTAATCTTTTTTTTTTTTATTTCTTCTTCTGTAATCTTTTTTAGTTTTCAATTTATCTTTTTTTTCTTAATATCCAATTATTACACTTTTTCTCTTCTTAATTTATATTTATATTTCATAAATTTTTGTTTTATGTTTTCTATTCTTATTAGTAATATATTTCATTTTTTTATTTCTTTTTTTATTATTTATTATTTTTCTATTTTTATTATTTTGTTCTAATATTTTTTTTATTTTTTTATCTTTTCTTTTAATTTTATTTATATTTTATTCAGAAATCTTTTCATTATTTTCTTATTATTTTCTTTATTTCAATTTATAGCTTTTATTATTATATAATTTTTTTTCTCTTTTATTCTATTCTTCTATTTCCGCTTTTTATTCTTTTTTTCTTTTCTCTTCTTATTTTTCTTTATCTCATATCTTTCATTTTTTTATTTCTTTTTTTGCTTTCTTTTTTCTTTTTTTATATTTTTTTAGATTTTCTATCTTTTTTTCTAGTTATTTTTTCATCATTTTTCCATTTTCTTTTTTTATTCCTTTAACTTTTTAATTTGTTTCATAATTCTTTTTTCTTATTATTTTTTCTTCGTCCTCTCTTTTTTTGTATCTCTTTCTTCTCTTATTTTTTTTTTACAGCAAAAAAATAATTTTTTTGTTTTATCTTTCTATGTCTTTCTTTTGTTCCTATATTATATAATATTTGTTTACATAATTTTCTTTTTTCCATTAATAGCTTCTTTTTTTTTCTCTTTTTTTCTTTTCTTTTATCTTTTTTATATATCTTTTATCTCAGTCTCATCATAATGATGGAATTCATAACATTTTGTATCATTTCAAATCTATATATAATTCGATAAAAATTCAAAGTATTTCGAATATAATTCAAAGAGTAAAATTTTTTAAAATCTTATAATAGAATCGAGTTCAATATAAAAAAAGATAGTAAATAAGTAAAAAAGTTTAAACATTGAAGCAATAAAAAATACAAGTTGGTATAAAATTCTAAAAAACTCTGATAAAAACTCTTATATAAAATTTGAAGAAAAAGGGAAATGAATTTTAAATATAAAATTTTAGATTCAAATATTTATTAAATATTTTATTTATTAATTTTCGAAATATTAATGAAAAATTTTCAATATGTTGAATTTTGCTTATGTAGATATAATTTATTTAACTATTTCGTTGCATAATCATCAAATGATAGTCGTCTATCTCAGTATCTATAAAATCTTCAATTATATTTATAAAAATATTGGTAATCTTCTCATAACTTGATTTTATTATATAGAAAAATATATAAATAAAAATTTTCTGAAAATTTTAATAGTTTCAAGATTTTCAAATCTTGTAAGAATCAATAAGCTTCGAATTGTATCGAAGTTTCGAATATCACTATTTATATATATAAAAAACATATCTGTATATATTTTTCTTCTTCTCTTCTTCCAATTATCCCATTATCCAATATGTTTTATGATTTATTTGTCTCATATTTATGAAATAGATTTAAGGATCTTATTCTTATTGTTAGCATTGATGAAACGAAGCAATCAGGGAAAAGTAAAGGAATCTATGGAATGAAATAAGAATATATTTATTAGAAAAAATTTTAAAGTAATTATCATTAATTACATTCTCATTTAATACAAATGATCATTTAATACAATTTAAATCATTATGATTTATTCAAGTTTAATATATCAAATAAAAAATTATTGATAGTATCAAAATTGTCTAGCAATAATGAAAATAATAATTAAATACTTTAATAATAAATAAAAATAAAAAATAAGTCACATTGAATGACATAAATCGTTTCAACAAGAAATGCTTATAAATATATTGATATATTTAGAATATTTTTTTGTTTTCGGTTATATAAAAGCTTAAAGATCAT
>NW_006263378.1:137211-137464 GCF_000469605.1 Apis dorsata
TCTAATATTTATATATTATATTATATTATATTATATTACTATATTACAAAAAAATGTTAATTAATAATAATATGAATACTAAAAAAATGTCTACCAATAACGAAAATAATAATTAAATACTTTAATAATAAATAAAAATAAAAAATAAATCACATTGAATGACATAAATCGTTTCAACAAGAAATGCTTGTAAATATATTGATATATTTAGAATATTTTTTTGTTTTCGGTTATATAAAAGCTTAAAGATCAT
>NW_006263378.1:137578-139419 GCF_000469605.1 Apis dorsata
CTAATATTTATTATAAAAAAATGTTAATCAATAATAATGAATACTAAAAAAAGAATTAAAATCTTAATTCTTTAAATTTACAATTTCTATTTTTAAATCAATATTTAAAATTATGTAAAAAGGATCGATTTTAAACAAATATAAATTTCTAAATATCCACTTAATATCCACATATTGAAACAATATTTTTCAATTTATAAGCAATTTAAATTTGCGTTAAAATATGATTGCTTGAATATTCATATATAATATTTATTGCTATTTTCTTTAAGGATAAAATCTACATAAAAAGAATATATCGAAATATAAATACATTGTATATTACAAATACAAATTATATATTAAAATACTTACATGATTATAAAAAAAAATAAATTTTTTTTATTTTTTATGTGCGATGAAAATCTGATTGATAAGTGATTAAATGCAAGAAAAATAGAAGAGAAAGATTTATTAAAAAATATAATATATATATGTAAAACTCAAACATCCTTGTTTGACGTCCTACAGTTATTCTCTGTTTTCTCAGATTTTCAAGTAGATAACAAACAATTCATATATCGAAAAGTATAGTGAAAAATATTGAATATGAATAAAATAAATATTTGATGTCAGCTGACAATATCATTGACTTATACAATCTATCAAGTTACAATAAATAGATAGATAGAATGCTTTTCCTTTTATATAAAAATTTTTTTATATAAAAAATATTTTAGGATTTGCTACAAGAATTTTTTTAACCATAAACCGAATGCTATTTTAATATTATAAAAAAAATTTTTAATTTTAATAAATTAAGTAAAAAGTATTAAAAAATTTTTCTAAAAATATAGTATATATATATATATTGTTTTTTGTATACATTCTTATAATAGAAAAAAATTTTGTAATATGTATATTATATATTTATATATGTATATAATACTATATTTTGTAATTGTACAATACTATTGTATTGTATAATTATAAAATTTTAGCAGAATTAATCATACATCTACATTCATATGAATATATGCTTTTTATTCATACAAATGCCTTTTACATTCATATTTTCTAAAAGGAAATTTATTTTAAATGACATGATGTTGTTTCATATATTCATTCTATTAATATTTTATTCTAATTAACTTAAAAAGAAAGATTTATCCAATATTTTTACGAACTTATATTTGCAAACTTATTCTTTTATTTACAATATTTGTATACATTTATATCTTTTAAATTTCCCGAAAAAATAATATTCCTTATTAAATCTAGATTTTATAGATTGATTACATAATTATAATTTTTATGTCAAACATAATTGATCCTAATTAAGTACAATTCCTTTTGTCTCAGAAGCACTGTTGTCTCATTCCATTCTGAATCGATAATATTGCACGTGACACAAAAATGCAGTGAATGATCTATTCTATACTTTGTTTATACTTATCTGCGAAATCATAAGCAGTATAGAATAGACATATCATCCAATTTGTTCTGTCTCTTATTTATAGAGCTCTAGTGCCCTATTACCATTTTCAAGTTACTCACAAAATACAGATTATGAAAAATTATTTTAAAATTCACTATGATAAAAACTAAAATTTAAGTAAAGTTAAAGATATATTTATATTATGGTTGAATAAAAAAAATAATGTATTTTTTATATATTTAAATATATTTTTAATATAATTATTTAATAAGAAATTAGAAATACTATACTATTTAAGCAAAAAATTTTATTTTTGTGTATTTTTATATATAATATAAATTTTTTGTTTAAATGTATATATATATATATATATATATAATTAATAAATAGTAAAGGTTTTTAATTAAATAGTAATTAGTTAATT
>NW_006263378.1:139818-143351 GCF_000469605.1 Apis dorsata
TTATTAAATAAGTAACATTTTCATATTATAATAATAATAATAGTTTTTATAATTTTAAATGATTTTAGAAAAGAAGATGTAATTTCTTATTTATATTCAATTAATAATAATAATAATCTATTCATTATAAAAAAAATTATGATTTCTATGAAAAAAGAATACAAAAAAATAAAATAAAAAAATTTAAGACTGAATTAATTATTAATTAAGATAAAAGAAGAATAAATTTATAATTAAAAACAAAATATAAAATTTAAATTAATAAGATATTTTCAGGAGACAACAATAATTCCTATTTGAAAAAATTATGTATAAAGTTCGTAGTTTTATTTTAATATTTATTTATTCTTGACTAATAAAAAATATTAATAAATTATACGATAAATGATGAATACGATGAATCTTCGATCTTTTCGTATAATAAAATACATCTTTTTTTTATAAAATATATCTTTTTTTTTACATTTGTTTTTTATAAAAAAAGATCATAATTATTTATTGATTTTATATAGTTATTTAGTATTTCAAAATTTATTTAATGCTTTGGTAATTAAAATAACCAATATAGATGTTTTTTATTAACAAAACAGAATTTGTTTTTATTTGATGAAATAGGAATTAAAGTAGTCTTTTCGTTTTTAGTTTCCATCTTATAAATTATTGAAGGTTTTAAAGATTTATAATTTTTTAATAAAATTTTTTAAATAATGCTTGTTTTTATGATAGATATATATTTTATAATATAATACTTATTCAATAATTGGAGGCAACAATATTTTCAAAGAAGTGTAAAATTTAAATAATTATCAATGTTATTAAATGCATTTTTAAATGTTTTGATTGAAATTGATTTGCAAATGAGAGTTGTTGTTTCCGATCAAAAAGTAAGTAACAAAAGTATGGCAAAAGAAAAAGATTATTTACATTTATTTAAGATCAAAATAATTGATTAAAATACAATTTTTAAAAATTTGTTTTTTTTTTTCATTAGCATAATGTTCTTTTCTTCCTTCAACGCGTTTTTTTTCTCTTTTTATTATTTTTTTTTTTTTTGATTTTCTCTATTTATTTTATTTTTTCTTTTCTCTATTTATGTTATTTTTGTTTATGAAAACAATTGCTTACGAAGATTTATTGTACATATGCATAGCGGGATAGAAGAATACATTGGATACATATTATTGGCATAAATCAGATTATATTATAAATAAAAATGATTTGAATTTAATATTAATAAAATTTAGCCTCTTGTTATTAATATGTTAATAAATTTAACTATTAATAATTAATAAGATTATTATTGATTTAATTTTTCTGATGTTACCATAGTTAAAATATTATTGAAGTCAATCATAGAAACTGTAAGAAACAAATTTTGCATGTCTAAATCTAAAATCTAAAATTAATTAATTTTCAATAATTTAAAATTAGTTAATTTTTTGATAAACATGCAGAAATTTATAAAAAAAACACATTTTTAAACTATGAAATATAATTTTTTTTTTTTAAATATGAAAATATTCTATAAAATAATATTATGTAATAGAAAGTTTTCAATTGCGAATAATACTTTGCAATCTAATAATAAGTTTGGATAATTTTCACTATTATTTCGCTAACATTTATTTGCAACATAATCCTGCATGCAATATAAGCATTCAGTCACAATTATAAGTTTTGAAAACTTGAAGAAGTGAATTATAATATCCATGCAAGTCGTATACGAATAATGATGACGATGAAATTAGAAAATAAGTAAATCAAATTGCGCATCAAATCATAAATAAGAAATAGAGATCGGAATAGGTTTTTCGACATTGAAAACATTTTTAAAATTTTCATATTCCGGTGACAAACTTTTAAGTGAATCTAAAGATCAAATTAATGTCTTTCTTAAATTCTTACACAATTTTTATATTTATCTATATATTTGCTTTTAAATAATCTTGAATACTTACCTTTCGTAGCAACTTTAGTAAAATTGGAGAATTCATTCTGACTAATCAAACTATTCACTTCATCTTGTCATAGAGTTCACTGGGGTTCTAGTGTTGGTGTCCTTCGGATATTTGAAACTGCATAAAGTATCTTATATTGTAATGGAATCCAAAACATAATAAACTCACATGAGCTACAGAAAACTTTTAATTAAATCATCCTATTGATGAAATGAATAATTCTATCGCAAATTGGATCATTATTTGACCAATTAAGTTTGCTTAGATCATCAATTTTATAGATAAAATTAACCATAATACTTTGATTGTTAAAATTGATTGGATTGGAATGAATCTTAACCGAAATTTATATTAACTGATCAAATTATCAGGAATGCTGATATATACTGCACATGATATATTTTGAACAATTATGAACATTATTTATTGATAATCTATTTAACTGCTCGGTTTTTGTGAATAATGTGAATAAACAAACATTTTCACTGATTAAAAGCATAATTTAAAAATCTTAATACAAAAAGTATCAGTAATATAAAATAACAAATATGAAATAAAAAATACAACAGCCACTCATAAAGCAGTACATTGTATCCAAATATAATTTCTGATTTAATATTTCAAGAAAATATTATTAGAATTATATTGCGAAATTAGCTTCAAATATGTTATCGGTTTTAAATAGTTAAAAAAAAACAGAATTATTAAAATTATTACAAATTTTTATTATAAAAAAATTACAATAAAAATTTCGGAAACATCTTCGTAACTGAGATAGCTTCGTTTTTATTAACAAAATGTGAAATATTTTTGAAAAACTCTTATCATTTTATTATTTAAAATGTATAATAGCTTATATTTTACAATTTATAAATAACAGTTTTCGTAAATATTTGTTAAAAGAGTTTTTTAAGTATTTATATATATATTATATTTTAGAGAGCTGATGAATTCATATCATAAAAATCATTTAAAGAATATATTAGCATATATTAAATTTTATTAATCTATCGATTGAATATTTAATTTCTTTGAATTTTTTTGTTGAATCGCGTTTTTTGAAACATTAAAGGGAGATTATTACGTATAGATATATTTTACTGAGCAGAATATGTATTTCAAAAACATTCAATATTATTGATTAATCGATTGCTACATTAATTATTAAAAATTCAGTATTCATATAAATAATATTTGTCAATAGTTTTAAGAATATAATTTTTGACAAGAATTATATTCAAGATTGACATTCGAAACATATATTATTTTACAAATGTAATAGTACTTTTAATAATTGCATTATTCTATCAAATAGATATGTACATTTCTCTAAAAAAATTGAATTTCTTCATAATTCTGTGTAAATAAATATGATGATGTAAAAATGTAAAATAAATAATTATAAATATAATTTTATATATAGAATAAAAGATTTCATTTTAAAAATAAATTTTATATACTTAATAATATGAAAAAGTTATAGATAAAAATTGAATGGTTTATAGATGGTTATATTTATCTATGCTTATGAACTCTATAATTTTTTATTCAAAATAGATATATCATTATGAATAT
>NW_006263378.1:144160-166683 GCF_000469605.1 Apis dorsata
TTCTAAGAGATTTATTCTTATCTACAATATAATATATTGTATATGAATATTATATTATAATATAATTATATGTTCACATTAATTTAAAAATATAATTTAAAAAATATTTCCGAAATATATATTGCATTATATAAGATTATAAAGATATTATAAAGATTATAAGAAATTATAAAGATAAATTTACATTACACATTATTTCGATAAACTCGAATCAAATCATGGATCTTAGTATTCACATATATTCACAGAATTATATTCTTTTTGTCTGCTGATTTTATTTTAATAAATATTAATTCTTGAATTATTGAAGTAAATTTGATAAAGAACTTTCAAATGAGTCTTAATTTTCCAAGTAAATATGGCAATGTGAAACAAAAAAGTTTTATTATAATTCACCAATATAAAATAATAAAGTAATTCTATTATTTCTGAACCTAATCATTTTTTATATCAGAATTCATATAATCCTAATATAAAAATATATATATATATATATATGTTATAATTGAATATGTATATTGGATATATATATGTTATATTGGATATATATACATTCTAATAATAAATGGAGATAACGAACATAATTGCATAATTTGTAAAATATAGATTTCGAAAATTAAAGAATCAAAAAAATCATTATTGTTATTATATGTATTTGAAATTTTGGTTGTTTGGGTTTTACACTTGAATAGAATATAAAAACCGCAGCGTAATCTTCAAAATTTTTAATTAATTCATTCATCTCTCAAAAATTCTTAATTTTTTCAAATTATATATTTCTAGAATACTTTTAGAAAGAGATCTTTTTAGAAAGAGATTTATTCACTTTGTTTCATATCAGACTAACTTATTGTTAGATAAATTGTTTCAATAAAGTGAACGAAAAGTTGTTAACTTTTTTTTAATTAATCTCATAAAACAATCATCGTAACTTATATAATAATATTTATTATTTATTATTTATATACGATAATTATATATGATATAATATAATATAATATTTATTATTTATTTATTTATAATGGACATAAATTCTTTGATATCAAATACATAAACATAAAAAAAAATGAATATTGATTTAATTTTCTACGAGAATATAGAATGGAACTGTTCTATTTAATTAATTAACTTAACCAATTCTTATATAAGTATATTATTATATAAGTGTTTTGATTTTTTATAAAAGTGTTTCTTATATAAATTTTATATGTATTTTTATTTTTGTTTTTTTTTATGTATAAATCATTAAAAATGTAATGTAAGTTTTAAATATAAGTTTAATATTTTTTTCCACATATAATCAATTGAAACTTAAGAAAAAATTTAAATTATTTGATTATTTATCTTGTTATTAATTCCCATTGCTACCATTTTTATTTTTCCTAAGTTTCGACGATGATATGCAACAAACTCATCAATCAAAACGATATACTTTTTATGTATTGATATTGATATTATGTATGATGATTGATATAGTTGAACAAATCGAATTCAACGATTGCAAATGCCAATATTTATATTTTATATTTTTATAACTTGTTTGTGCTTAAAGATTTTTCATTAATATAAAAAAAAAATTGATATTTGATATTTAATGATCAATTATGTGGTATTACAACAAAAAGTTTCGTCCGATAATGACCTTGTATTTCATATTTACATTGATCGAAGATGATAAATAAATTGATGTTAATTCTTTTTTTTATATATTTCAATGATAAAATTTTGTTTGCTATTTTGTTTGCTATTATTCCGTAATTTATTTTCATTATGATATCGAACTTTTATACTTTTTATACATTATCCTATCGATATATACATTATTATTATTATGTATTATATCACATATATTATTCAACTTTATTCAACTTTAACAAATTTATTTATTATTATTTTTATTATTTATTCACTTTCTGTTAATTAATTATATATGCGCATTGAATATACAATAAAACTTCGATTAATCGGTTTAAATGTAAGACATAAAGAACCAGAATAAATCAAAATTCATCAAATGATCGAAATTCAAAAGGAAATAACTGAAAATGCATTTTTTTATACAAATACCTTTACAATTTATTTTTTTGTTTTGAATATTCACTAATAATTAAATCTATATCAATCAATCTATATGTATCAATCTATATATAAACAAAAAACTTAGTTTTGTATGTGATGAGTATTTAATAATTACCAATTTCAAAACGTAACGGAAAAATAATTAATAGAAAAAAATCAATTATAAAAATAAAAGTTTGAAAAGAAGATTTGTGTAAAAGTGCGAATATATTTGAAAATTGTCTTTTGTTAATACTACATTGAAATTATTATTATTAAATAACATTCTCCTCGCAGTATCTTTTAATAAAAAATAATTCCTAATTTTCAAGTATTTTATTCTCAAATATATTCTTAATAAATAAAAGATGCCGGATAATCAATAATAATTCTCGATAACTGAAAGTTAGGATGATCTCCTAAAATCTTTTTTAGCATTGATCTTATTTTTCCGATTATTGTCTCGCGTAATGACACGTTAATTCGCAAATATACACATTATTTTGGTCTCTCTCTCTTCCCCCCCCCCCTCACTTGACGTCTCTTTTGTCTTTTCGTGAATGAAGATATCTTTAAATACTTCTACGTGTTTAATAATGTTCTCTTCAGTAATGCTTTCATATATTTCTTAAAGGAATTTGAGAAAATAAGCATATATAATGTATATTGCATATTATTATTGCATTGAACTCATGACTTGAACTATCGTGTTCAAGAATCTCTTTATTGATCAAATAAATATTTGATATCACAATATCTAATTTTCTTAGTTTATTAATTTACTTAACTTTTAGAAGCAATTGTCCCAAATTTTTACTTAATATTCTTGGAGAAACGGCTAAACTGTTTCTTGAATTTTATTATCAGTAGCATTTTCGTTTCAATTCAATGGTAGTAATATGTTGTTGTAAATTGATACTATTACCTAGCATAGCTCTGTAATATAATACAATAACTTATATCATAGATCATTTTCATCCAATGTTTGGCTAAATTATTCACATAGCAAATCTAATTTTTTATTATCAGTTTGACTTTAATCAGATTGAAATAAAAAATTTATTTTTCCGTCATGTTTATTAGCATACAATATACTATATATATAATTATAATTGGCACATGCCAATCGGCATACAATAATACATATAATTATATATAAATAATTTATATAATTATTAATATTAATTATTATTAATTATAATTATATTATATATTTATAATATATATAAAATATATTACAAATTTATAAATATATAAATACAGAATAAATTAATATTAATATTATATAATATAATTTATATAATATATATTATTTATATTATATTATATTTATTATTATATTTATTATTATATTTATTATATTTATTATTTATATTATATTTATTATTATATATATTAATAAATAAAATTATTATATAAAATAAATACAAGACATAATTTTAATTGATCAGTTTTCTTTTAATATCAAAATGGTAATATAGTCGATTTTGATGTTTTTTTCGATTTTTTAAATTATATCAAAGTAGTAAGAAATTAATCCATTTCAATCAATAATTGCATTTCTATTTCTGTGATATTATGATAAGTGTTAATGTTCTTAAAATTAAATATTTTAGTTATTGAGACAAGAACATTCGATTGAAAGCTGTGTAATGATTATCCGAATATGTTAACTCGTAGTTTTTGAAATTAACTTAAATTTTATTGATATTATTGAACCGTGAAAGATATCAAACAATGAGGTTAGCAATACTAAAAATCCAAGAATATTGCACAATGGTATTAGCAAACCATGATGGTAATTTTGTCCCTCCCTCTTTCCTTCTTCTCGCGAACATTCATAAACAATAGAATACACATATACATCATAAACAATAAAAATATGTCAAGGAAAAAGAAAATTCAAAACATTCATAAAAAGATATTGACGGTAAACATCAAAAAACTTAGTTTTGTATACATTTTGCCATTTTATTTCACTTGTCTTTTATATTTTTTCTCTTTATAATTCAGAAGAATTGTGTGTTATATTCAAATATGAGAAATGATTTTGTAGTGTGATAAAAGAAACATTAATCATATTAATCGAAATTTCGATTAATATTAAATGAACATAAAATAGATTAGTGTTGAGTTTAATATTAAATCTTTCTAATTATATTATAAGCGAAATAAATCGATTGAATTATTCGAAAAATTTATCACGGGAAAAGAGCGTATGCTGAAGAAATCCTAATTACTAAATAATTCGCAAAATGAAAGAATTTAGACAAGATTCATATAATGATGAGCATTCATACATACGATCTATTGTGATTGATGGTGAAAATTGCAAAGCTATTCAAGGGAAGAAACAGAATTACAAAATATTCATGCGAGATTCGCAAATTATAAACACATGATTCCTCTTTCATTATTCAATCTTTTGCGCGATAGTGCAAATATTGAACAATGGATGAACCGTATTGCGTGACGAATAGATGGACAATCACATCGTTTGAATTATTACTTGGAAGTTTTATAATGAGAAGCATGATCAAAGAGTGAAAGAATCGTAAATCGGTTGATTGTTAATCCAGTAATTTCGAAAATCTTGTTCACAATTTAGTATATTGTTTGGAAAATTGTTAAAACCGCCAACTATGTATTTTCGGGACAGAAGCTGAGAGATTATTATTTCAAAAAGATGTCGAAATTGCATGTTTTCAAGTTCGACATCCTCGCATATATAATATATAGAACGCTATTTTGATGTTGAAGATGAGACTATTGAATATAACATCAACATAAGTTCCTTTGTTAAGAAATACGCTAATGTCTGTTTAATATCGTGTATATTGATTACATAAGAATGCAATAAATGAAAAAACAAGTATCTTTTGATAATAATCAATATTTTCATCGATAATTAAACCGATGAAGGATACGAAGATAAAAAAAAATAAAGATATTAATGAACATTATATAATATATATCGTTAAAATTATATATATTATAATATTCTTTAAAATTAGTGATCGGAACAGACTTCATTCAAGAGGTCTTAAAACTTGTTCCAGATATAAAATTAAGCTAATAATTACTAGCAAATAGGTGTGAAATAATTTTACCAAAAGTAATAGCAAGCAAGAAAGAATATATTTAATAAATAATAGGAATAATAGAAATAGGAATAAATTATGTTATATAGATGTGGATATTGCCAATGCTATACTTTGCTATACTATCCTGAGCTTACTATGTCATATCGCACAGTGATTCAAAAAACAGACAAAACAGAATCGAAACAGCGATTATAACGCATCATGATAAACTCCTCCTATGTACTTTTAAAGTTTTTTTAACAGAACGAGCATACCTCAATAAAACATCAGTCACTATCACTAACTTCTAAGCGTTCAATTTTTTTTTCGCTATTGCTAATTAATAATTTATGAATTAGTAGAAAATGTTTAAATATAATAATTAAATCTTTGATTAATAATTTATGCGATTCATTAAATTAATGTAATACTTTAAAGTGATTAAATGTGTTGTATGATTCATTTTTTATTTTTGTCAAACCTGTCATTATTCTACGTGACATTTTGGCGATCCTGCCAAGATAATCAATTAGGAAGAAACTTCACGATGATTTGTTGCGACAACTTGAAAGAAAGGCCACGGCTATATTATATATATATATATATATATTCACTGGAAGAATGATAAAATCTGAGGTAAAATTGCGATTTAATTTATATCGAAATTTTCCAAATATCTAATTTCTACTTCTCGAAAGATAATTGACTCAATCATAATAACTATAACTGGTGGTAGAAGCGACGATGATACTTTAAATTCTGAATAAGCTTCAGAATTTAGACTTTAGAATTTATAAGTTAGAATTTAGAAAATTTTTAGAAATTAGAAAAAGATTATTTATCTTAAAAGAAGAAAATAATAAAAGAGTTAACGAAATAAAAAAAATAACAAAACAATTGAGAGTTACCTGTTTAATCTGTTAAAAGACATATCCATTATGAATGAATCAACGAGCTTTCCCGGAAATATCGAATGTAGTGACTCAAGAAGAAGAAGAAATGCATACAGCACAACAAATAGAAAGATCAATGAGAAACAATTCACAAGTTAAAGCCATTCATAGAGATAATATAGGAGTAGAGAATTTCATAAAATCAATGGAATTTATTTGTGGTTTGTGTAGTGAAAAAGAATTATTATTAAAACTTATAAATAATTATAATTGAAAAATAACAGACAATTCAAAACGAAATATCAGATATATAAGGATAGAGATATTCCAGAAACTTTATGATGTCCTAACACACAATATTCCAATTCCGATTACATTCAAGTAACTGCAGAAATAAATTACGGTTCATTAAACAAGGTTTCACTGAAATGATTTAATGTACGTTTCAGACAATAATTAAATGAACTTATATATGTAGTTCAGAATAAACATCAGTAACCTATTAGCAGAAGAATTGCGATTGAAGAGAAAGAAGATGAAAAAATCAGAACTTATCTAATGAATTTGAAAAAAGATCTTGGAACATTAGTAATATCTAATAAACTAAAGAATTCTAACTGAAGCACAATCAATGGCAATCGAGATGGAACTATTCTTAAAGGACATAAACCGAGTTCACTTAAACGTAGTCATGAGCAATTACTAATAACAGATCTATATCGAGAACTAATGTAAGCCAGAGACCCATCTTACCTCTCTCCAGAGCTTCTTTAGCTTAGAAATGAAATATTTTAAGTGTGGCAAGGACACACAGTTACTAAAAATCAACTGCATCAATGATTGAAATGAATTGTTATCAATCTAATGTAAATTACCAAGAATGACAGGAGGATGAATATTAATCGACACATGCAGCTATCAACATATTATAAAATTTTTAAAAGTTACCAGTCAAACAAGAAGAAAAAAAAAAGTTTTTTATGGATCATGATATACTGCTAGCCTTCATATCACTATTCTTTGCCAACAAAAACCAAATCTATTCTATATCATTCCTGATGATTTTCTATCAATTGAAAATGAAATCAAAGGACTCCCATTTTTTTTAAACTACCAATATAATATCTTTAATAATGCTCTCCAATATAATATCTTAAACCAAATTACAATTCTCTTCCAGGATATAAAGAAAATTAATTCAGGACAAATATATAAGGAAACCAGATATCTGAACAATACAGATTTACAACAATTTTTTTCATAAACACTGGCGAGTCAGAAATAGATATAAATAACTCTATTGAAAACAATCAAAATAATTTTGACTTTTCTAAATTTTTTTTTAAAATTCGTATTAAGTACATAGATGAACAATATCGAGAAAATATTGAAAAAATCTTAGTCTCCTACGATTCCGTATTAAATCTTAACAATAATAAGTTGGTCTGTATTAATCTAATTCAATATGAAATAACTTAGAAATCTTAAACCTATTAATTTTATTAATATCAAATCATATCAAATGATAATATCAAATTTGATAATATCAAATCAAAGAATGTCACAAAAAGAAAATTCAAATTCAAATTAATGAAATCTTAAACAAAAAAAAAAAAATAATAAAAGAATCTGATTTCCCCCTTTAATGCACTTATATGGATCATTCTCAAGAAATTGAATACTTTAAGAAAATGTAAATTGCAGATAGTAATAAATTTCCGTAAACTAAATGAGCAAATTGAGCATGACGCATATCTTTTACCTAGCTTTGATGAAATTCTAGATTATTTTTTATTTTGTAATGCAAAATTTTTTAATGTCGTAGATCTGTCATCTGGATTTCATCAAATCCATCCCGATTCAAAAAAATGCATTATCTTTTCCACATCACAAAGACATTTTCATTATAATCATATGTTCTTTAGGCTCAAAAACGCATCCGCGACTTTCAACGAATAATGGATACCATATTTCATAGATTGATAGGATGGCTTTCAGAGATTGTTTGAACGATATTATAATTATAATTATTTTCGATAACATATCCAGAAGCATAACCAAATCCTTGCGCATTACAAAAATTAAAAGATCTAAAACTTAAAATTCAACTAACAAATATGAATTTCTTAAATTTGAGTTAGAATATTTAAACCAGCAGTTATAACTGGAAGGAATAAAACCAAATCCTAAAAAGATTCAAATAATAAAAAAATTTAAAACTCCGCAAACCGCAACATAAAATTATTTCTCGGACTTGCTGGATATTACTCCAAATTTATATGGAATTTTTCAAAAAGCGCTAAACTATTAATGGATATAAAAAAAGACTTATTCTTTCATTAGACCGACGAACAACAATTAGCATTTAACACATTAAAAGAACACCTCTCTCATTAAAAGAATGCAACCACATTACAATATCCCGATTTCACAAAAATATTTACCTTAACTAACGCCAGCAATAAAGGATTAGAAGTAATATTATCTGCCAAAACATTCATGTTGTTATATATCTCGAACATTTAATATCAGAGAAAAATTATACTAATATATCAGAAAAGAAATTATTGGCAATTGTATGAGCAATTATACAAAGCGATTCAGATAGTATCTGTTAGGCAGAAAATTTCTTATATAAACAAATCATTAAGTCCTTAAGTGACTACAAAACGTAAAGTCCTTTTTTTTAAGTTGATGAGATAACGACTCGGATTGGAAAAATATAATTATGAAATGAAATAAAAGAGAAAAAGAAGATATTGTCTTATCTTGAATACATGTATTAATTTCAAATTCAGAAACTTTACAGTAAATTTCTCAAGTGAACAAGTACCTTTTCCAATGAATTTTCAAACACTATCTGAAAATCCTCCTATTCCAGACGATGTACTGTATTCTGTATCTAATAATAAAATAAAAACATTAATTGAACTATTAAATCAGAAATTACCTGCAAATTTCTACGCAGTAATAATAGATTTTTACATAGACTATTTAACTTGAAAACAAGAGCAATTCTTGTTAATATGATCAAAGAAAAAATTAATTTAGAAACGTATGATCAAATAACATTACAAGAATTAAATGACTACGATAAGGAGACGATTGACGCGATTTCATGAATTAGTACTTAATAAATTTTATAAGTTAATAATAGGAATCAATGATGAAAAAATTAATAAAAATAATAATAAATAAAAATAAAAATAATAATAAATAACGAAATATCATTCGAACAATGCTAAATTTCATAGCTTATAAATATCCAAATCAATCCATAACTTTTTGTATAAACCTTAAAAGAAAATATACTAATGCAGAAAAATTGACAATTCTAAAGAAAAATGATATATCCAATAATATTATTGGATATATCAATGATATAATTAAGAGAATTTCTGAAAATCATAATTGGAAAAATTTAGAAAAAGATTTTCGAAGTTAGAAAAATTTATGATTTTATAAGAAAGTATTCCATGTGTCAAAAGATAACGATGAAAACAGAGAAAATGCGTCATACCTGATATATTATCCGAACCAAACGACAAAATCTTGACATAATAGATCCTTTTTCAATAACACGAAAAGGAAATGAGTTCATACTATCCATAAAGTACCTCTCAAAAATTCTCAAGAACATTCTAGTAACATCATCCAACACCTGATGAAACATTATATCTATATTCTCAACTCCCAAATATATAATAAACAGAGGAGCTTTTTATTTTCTAAATAAAATGAAAGCAACTTTTGAAAAAACCATTGACATTAAACATAATTAGTTTTCATTCTCAATCTAATGGCTCATTGAAAAGAGCATACAGAGTTATAAAAAATTTATTATGATCAAATCTTTTTGATAATAATAAAATCTTGGATTTTATCATATTAGGATATAACACAAAATACATGAAGCAACAGAATATACATCGAGCTTACATTTGGTCTTAAGCTCACAAATCTTCTATCTAGTACTTTTATTTTAATGAAAGATAAAATATACCAATGACAAAGAAAATATAATTTTAACCTTAATAAAGCAAAGATAAACCTTGATAAAAGTAAACAAAAAAACAAAAAAACTCAAGATTCCACAATCTTATCTCAAAGCACTTTTAAACTAAAAGATCAAATATATTCTTAGAAAATTGTTATAAAAAAAACTCTCTCTTTCTTCTCAGTAGTTAAGATCCTATGAAATTATAAATTGTAAACCTCCAAATTATCAAATCAAGAATTGGAAGAAAAATTGAACTCGTACATAATTATTTTTAAATATTATTTTTTAGAAGAACCATCGGTTCCCTTTCGTTTGCCGTTTATTTTTCACGCTTAACAAATTTAACGGCCAAATAAACATCTTTGACGGAATCAATAGGCAAAAGATATTTTTATTCAAGTAAAGTTTTTGTAGTTAATATTATAGACATATAAGAAATCTTTAATTAAAGTCAAAATTTAGGCAATAGCATAAATAGATTAAGCGATTAGATTATTACAAAAATTGCCTCTTTAAAGCAGAAATCAAACTACTAAGTAACCGATTTACAATAAGTAATTTGTATAATCAATTAAAATTAATAACTTATTATAAAAAATTAAAAGAAGATTACCCAATATCATAATTTTAATTTCGAAAAATTTATTTGACACATTAGATGAAAACGATCTTAATTTAATAAATCAAAATATTGACAAATTCTATAATAGTAATAACAAAATGTATAATTATAGCCAATCAATCTGCTCAGATCAAACAAGTTTTGAACAATAAGAAATTATCAATGATTAATGACATAGAAAATGACATAAATAAATTAAAAAACAATATAGAATCAAACGATCTAATAATATCCCTAATTATCTATTTAGAATGTTTAGTTTCAAAATTATACATACAAATAAATGAAATTATTGAAACTATCATATTATTAAAACAAGAAATTATAAATCTACAATTTATAGATTCTAAACAATTTCTTATAGCACTACGTTCAGTTACAAATCGAAATTATTTCATTAATCACATTGCACCAGAACCACAAAATTTTCAAACACTATTAGACAATAAAATAATTAAAAGAAATAAGTTATATTATTTCATAGTATCTATATTATATAAAGACACTTGAACTATTTCTAAAATATATCTAATTCCACATAAAAGCGGAAAGATATTCGAAGTAACTATTGCATGCAATAATATAGCATTTAGAATCAATGATCAATATATAGCTGTAGACGATAACTATATAAACAGAAACTGTACACAAACTTCAACATTAAGAGTTTGCAAATTATCTCAATTCAGTCACTCAAAAATAGGTTCGAAAGATTGCTTATTAGAATTATTATATCATATTATATTATATCATATTATTAATATGATATAATATATTATATCATATATTATATCATATTGAAAAAATAAGATTGTGTGAAATAACACTATTTAAAAGCCATGAATTAACTTTTATATCTAGATGATAGTAGATAATTCATATGTAGCATTTCCTGAATAAATGATTGACGTTTTGTGCAAACATAGCGAGAGTATAACTATATCTAAACTCACTTTATTAATCAATAATGAACCTTGTGTACTGACATGGGACTAACCATGAAAATTGGAAGCTCTAGTTTCAATATCACTTATAATTTTAAAATAGAAAACTAAAAATAGAATATAATATGATATATGATAATGAAATTTTTTACGATTTTAAACTTATAGAAGACAAAACTCTAGTCTTCAATACAATTAATAAAATTATTTCCAATTTTGATTAACATTAAAAGAAATTAATTCTTAGATAAATCAAATCAAAAACGAAAGTTATATATTGTCCCTCAAAGAAACAAGATATTCAAATACTTTAAATAATATCATATGTATTGTAGGTTATTATTACTATATATTATTTATATATTACATAAAATAATTTTTTCTATAAAACATTGTATGTCAAATTAATTATCAATATTCTAAGTATAACAGCCAAATAATAGAATACATCAACACGACCAGTCTCATTCGATCTTTATGAAACAGTCCTAATAACATCCGAAGGATTTGGAGATATCCAACCAAGCAGAAGAACTCAGATTTTCAAGGATGAAAAATAATCTAACAAGGGAAAAAATGATGCATTGTGACGACCTTATACATTAAAATAACGTACATTGATGCATTGATCAGACCACCAATAGATTAGTTATATTATTATAGTATATAGTCTATAAAAATTTATATTATATATATTATATATATATTATATATATAATATAATATAACAATAGTTAATATATCTCAATAATAATGTATCTCAAATCGTTGTCATTATTGTGAAACTCAATATACGTATATATCTATTTTATTACTTGTTACGTTATAATTATTCGATATAATAATAATTAATTCGAATTATTACGAAAAGTAAAATCAAACGAATAAATCATTTTAATTAAAACTACTAATAATATCATGAGAATAGTATACTTTAAAATATTCCTTAATAATCCCTTAATAATTTTATAATTAAAAAGTAAATGACAATTGATTATATTTAAAATTTAGTGGAAATAATTCTTTTATATCAATCAATAAATTTCAAATCGTGAAAAGTGGAGATAGTTCTTTTTTTGAAACAATTAATACTTTTCAAATTATGATAACATTACGATAAATCCCTCCTATGTACTTCTAAACTCTTTATAAAAGAACGAACATACCTCAATAAAGCAGTACTTTATACCAGAACTTCTAAGCATAATGTTTTTACGTTCAATCTTTTTTTTTAGTCGCTATTACTAATTAATAATTTATGAATTAGCATGAAGTGTTTAAAAAAGTAATAATTAAATCTTTGATTAATAATTTACGCAATTCATTAAATTAATATAATATTTAAAGTGGTTAAGTATGTTGCATGATTCATTTTTTATTTTTGTCAAATCTGTCACTATTCTACATAATATGATGGCGTGTGATACTCAAGTGATACTCAATTCACACATGAATATACAATATAAAGCGCGCATTATTTATATATATAAACTCAATACTTTCATTCAACGAATATTTTTATAAAATTATAATTCATGTTGGACAAATCATATTTACATTCTTTTAGAACTACTTTCTGAGATAATAAATTCTGAAATTTTTGCTTCGGTTTTCGTAAACGAATTAACTAATTATTTATCAGTTTTAACATATTAATATCTATTTCTTTTATTTTACATTTTTCGTAAGTAAAATAATATTATATATCTATATGTTTAAATCTTTTACGTGATTCTGAATTTTTTACTAAAATAATTGCAGCTTGATTATCATAATAAATCGGCATTAGCAAATTTTGAAAACAATTCAACTCTGCAAGAATTCGTCTTAATCATGTAACTTCTTTTATTGCCAAACACAAAGATATAAATTCCGCTTCGGTTGCTGAGATTGTTGATTGTTTACGTGATATTACCCCATAGGATCTGTTCAAATAACAAATCTATTCAATAGTATCTTTGTAGCCTACGTAATTAAATGGATAGATATGCACACAATATGCAATTAAAATTGAATCTTAAAATTTAATGCTTGACTATAAACTAAACCAATTTATTATTCTTTTTAAATATTGAAATATTCTTAATAATCTCTTAATAATTAAATAAATTCTCTTTTATAATTAAAAAGTAAATGACAAGTGATTGTATTTAAAATTCAGTGGAAACAATTCTTTTGTCAATCATTAAATTTCAAATCGTGAAAAATGGAGATAGTTTTTTTTTTGAAACAATTAATACTTTTCAATCATTAAACTCCATTCCAATTTTTTGATTTGATTTGATTTTTCTGCAAATTGACTTAACACGATAAATGCCAGATTAGATCTTGTAATCAATATTAAAAACATTAACAAACCGATAGTTTTTCTATAAGGGAATGATTCAACATTCTTTTCGTTTGTATCAAATCTTAGTGAATTTAATATTAGAATCAGCAGAAGCTGAAAATAAATTTTGTATGATTAAATTTATTTAATATTTTTTTTGCAAAAGCCTTTTGAAATATTTTCAGAATTCTCTATTTCTTTCTATTTGCATTCCGACAAAATATTCAACCTCCGAATATTTTATTTTAAATACTCGACTGAGATTAGGAAATAAATCATTCATTTTTAAATGATTATTACAACGGATTATACTATCATCAACATATAGTACTACATATAATACACACACATAATTAAAGTTTCTGAAATTAAGTAATGCATGCAAATATCATTTTTAGATTGTAAAACCATATATTAAAATCATATATTAATTCACTGATTCTTTTATTCCATTGTTTTGATGCTTGTTTTAATCCATACAAATTCTTTCGTAATAAATACACACGATCATGTAATTCGAAGCTTTCGTGCAGTTCATTGCTTTATGTAAATAGTCTCTTTTAAATCACATAGAAATCATACAGAAATGCAATCTTCATATCTAATTGTATCAATTCCAGATTCATTATAGTAGTGACATAGATAATTTAAGTATCATGTATAAGTATCATATTTCACGACTGAGAATATTTCTTTATAATCAATATCATCTTTCTGCATAGTCTCTTATGATTAATCTGATCTTGTATTTACAAATTATCCCATCCGTTTTATATTTTCTTTTGAAAATCCAGCGATTTAAAATAATATTAACATTGCTTGGTCTTGGGAATTAGAATCCATGTTTTATTTTCTTTAAGAAATTCAAATTCTTCGTTGATTGCTTCTATCCATTTATTCCATCCAATATATCCATATATTATTATAATCTTCTGTTTCTAATATTTCTTGAACTGTTTGTGGCTCATAAGCAGCAAAAAATATTTTATTCATTTCAATGAGCTTCTATTGAAATTGAATAATTTCTATGAGACAGATAAAGATTTCGTTTGAATTAAGGATTGTCGAGAATTTTTTGTTTTCTTTAATAGCAATTGATTCATCCTTATCGTTTTTACTATCCACTATCCAATTACTTATCATTATTACTATCCATTTACTTTCCACATTTGTTTTATTTGTCTTGTTATCAATAAACTCAATTATCTCTGTAGGCTCATATTTAAGTTTTTCATTAAAAATAATATCATAAATATAACATTTCTTTAAGATCGAATAATCAATAAGCTTGTTTCCTTTGCTGTAATTTCTCATCAAATATTTTTCTGAATTTATCTCCTTGTTCCTTTGATCTTTTCGTATATGAGCATAACAATTACTTCTAAAAATTCATAAATGTGCTACATATGGCTTTTCACCGTCATTTTTCGGCGTTGATTCTTTTAAGATTTCCATAGCTGTCCGATTTAACGTAAATATCTGTAGTTGTCGCCTCAGCTCATAAATATAGCAATAATTGTTTTGCATATAACATATACTTTGCTAATTCAACAATTGTTCTATTCTGTCTTTCGATAAATCCGTTTTATTCTGATGCAAGCGATATCATTATCTCATGTTTAATGTTTTTCGAAAGTAAATAATTTTTGACCGCTCTATTATAAAATTTTTTACTACAATCAGTTTTCAGTCTTTTTATATTATATTCATCTGCTTATACATCAGCATAAAACTGTTTTAAATAATTGAGAACTTCTATTTTCTTTTTCAAAAAGTAATACTTTGAGTAATCATTTTTCAATAAGAAATAATATGATCCTTCAATAAATGGTTAACTTGTTTTATTGCATAGATCGGCATGAAATATTTCTTCTGCATATTTGACTTGCATATTATTCTTTCGAAAAAGTTGTTTGATGCTGCTTGTTACATGAAAGATATTACTTTTTATTATATTTTCATCGATCTTCAAATCTTGCATTCTCGAATTTGTTACCATGTGTCGTTTTAAAATTTATATGTCTTAATCATATCATTTTCTGATGTAATATTTTATTTCATTAACACATTTCTTTCTATTACAAGTATGAATATAATTTGTTATTAAATTTATTTTCCTTAACAATTAATTTATTGTTTTTGTAGAAATATACACTTTGTTCATAAAAAATTCATTCTTTTTTCAGAATTATTATCGAATTATTATAATCCGATTGACAACAAATTTTCTTTAATCGCGGTACATATAATACTCTACCAATTGTATGATGCATGTATTTCGTATATTTGTATAAATATTAATATTTATCACTTCAACATCGATATCTCCTTTGCCTTTGTATAACACACAATGTATTGTCATCGCCCATGCGAACCATGTATATATTTTCTATGTACAATTTCATGTTTTTATCTAAAACCAGAACCATTTTTATCTAAAAGACATGTGTTCCGTCGCACTCGAATTGGCAAACCATGTATCTTCATCTTTCATTTGTGGAACATTTTCTACGTTAAATAATTCAGCTTAATAAATAATAGCTAAATAAATCAGAATGTTTAATATTTTTATTTTTTTTTTATTCTTTTGAACTATCAAGAATTGTCTTTTTTTATATGCCTTTTTCAATGTATAATTACGAACCCGATGTCCGGGTTTTGTGCAGAAATAACATATATTATTTCTCTTTATGTTTATATCAAAACCATAAGAATCACGAAAAATAAAGATTCCGGCGAATATGATACTTTCGATGTTCTCACATAGTAGATCTTTCTTCTTTCGTCTCTTCACAAAATATTTGTATATCTTGAATTTTTAACAGCATTTCTTCATTTAGTAAGTGATCTGTTAATCGCTCAATTGTCTGTTCTATGATGTTCCTTTGTGGTACAGAATACTAAGTTGTGCAAACATTATCATATTTTGTTGTTAAACTTGATAAAATTTTTGCAATAATAACAAGATCTTTTTGTTTCATATTCATATCTTTATATCTTTGTATCAGCGAAACTATTTTCGAAATCTGCAGAGAATTCTTTCAGATCCATTTTTGCATTTATAAATTTGATACAAAAGTACTTGTATTGGTTGATCATTTTTCTTAGCGTATGATACACAATCTTGTCTACATCTATGCAACAGTAGAACAATTCGATATATGTCTTAATTGATTTAATGATTTAAATTCAAGATCTTTCATAAAAAATATTTGAGCTTCAATATCTTTTTGAATCTATAATATAGCTACTTTATTTTCAGGTTTGAAAATCGAACCATTGATATACATTTTTAGTTTATTCTCATGTAAATTTTCATTTATCGTTTCCACAATTCATAGTTTCGTCTATTGAAACAATGAAGGTGATTTTGCTTCAGCTATTTTTATTTTATTTTTAATTTTAATTTTTAATTGGCCCAACCTTCGTACTAAATCACAAAATTTCACAGCATTTTTTTTTCAAATCATTTACTACATGACAACGAAAGATACTGCGCCCATAACTTATTAGAGAATAAATTGAGAAATAATTTTACGAAAAATAAGAAAGAATATTTAATAAAAGAAATAGAATTATGTTATATAAATGTGGACGTACCGATACTTTTGCTGTATTGTCTTGAGCTTACTACATTGCATCGTACGGCAGTTCAAAAAGGAAAACAAACAAAACAGAATCAAAACAGCGATAGCATCTAATGACATATATAAATATACAAGATATGAATCGCATATATATTACATATATAAACTCAACACTAATACTAAATATCATATTATAATATTATAATTTTATAATATTACATAAATACTATAAAATACTAAAGTCACTTTACTACTTTTTAACAAAATAGCTAATGTGAATTTATCATCAAATCACTAATTACTATTGTCGTAAGAAAAGTGATTAAAATAATTACATAAAATAAATTTAAAACATGTTATATTTCATAATATAAAAAGAATAACTAAAAAGAATTGAAGTAATAGTTTATAAAAGGTATGATGAGATACAACGCGAATGTATAATTATTAATTCTATTATGATGAAAAATTGGACTTATGCCATTTTTGTATAACAATACATCATGTTATCGAGAGAAATTCGAAGATGATTACAATCAACGATAGTGTATTTCATCCGAATGTTCTTGAATACAGAATTATTCGCAATTACAAAAAAATCGTCGACATTTTATTATTTTTATATTAAATCTGTCTAAATTATGGAAGTTAATTTGTATATTTATCGATACAGATTATTGATATTTATTAATTTATTTATAACAAAATTTTCAAATTTGAAAAATAAAAATCAAGAAAAAAATTAGGAATTCGTAAAAAAAGCATAATTAATAAAATCGATATCATAAATATTTTGCAATTTTATTTTATATCTAATTTTTTGTATTTTGTACAAATTTATAGATATTTTATTTAATATATATGCTATGATAATGATCATATATATTATTGATACTGATATATTATTATGGATGCATATATGAATGCGCAATTTAATATAAGAGTAACAATTTTTGTTGTATATAATATTTCAAAAAACGTGAATCTATAGCAAGCCAGACATAACCAATATAATTCTTGAGTATAAGTTTTTAATCGAGTTATATGTTCTCTAACTCTTTATTTCAATAATTAAAATGAAACCGAAACTCATATGTGATAATAAATAATTGGATATTGAGAATATTTAATGTAAATTTTTTCGCATTAATAATCATATTAAATATAATTATTAAGATGATTGAATTTTATTTTTTGTAATATTTTAAAAGAATATCGAAATATAGAATAAAAAATATGGAATTTCATCTAAAAAATTATCGATCTTAAATTTGATCTGACATTTCGAAGAAGAAAATCTTAAAAAAAAATTCTTTCCACCATAATTAGATTTTTTCCTCAATACAGCAAGTTTTTTCTTTTTTTTTTTTTTTACATTTCTTTTATAAAATCAATAATATTTAATTATTTCCATTTAAATTTTTCTGTTAAATATCTGTGCATATATATATATAGAATATTCTAAAAATGTGAGAATACCGGTTAACTGGAGACTCTTAAAATATTTTTAAGCAACTTTTTTCTTTAAAAGTTTTCTTTATTTTTCTGTAAAACTTTTATTACGGTTTTGTTAATGAGTTATTAAGAAAAAACATTAGCTAATCATGGAACATTGCAGTGTTGTGAGAATAATATTAACTATCTATCGATGATTAAGCTCGAACAGATCCAACTGTGTCAATAAAAAAGGAATTAATATTTTTTGATTGATGAAAATTATAGTGAATTACATTTTATTTATCATTCAAGAACAATGAATAAACTAATTCATATAGGACAAATAAATCGAATTTATTCATTATTCAAAATAAATAATATTTACAATAAAAAAATAAATATAAATATATTATAGCTTATATTAAATTAAAAAAATTGACTAAGTAAATAGATAAAATCAATCACTTATTGAAAATTCAGCTTTGAAATCCTTTTTGAGTATGTTTTCTTAACATTGATGATATTGTATTTTTTTTTCATATATTCTTAAATTGATCTAATTTTTGATAGATTGTGTAAACTAAACTGACTATAGATAAAACATTATCGAAAAATAAAACATACAAAATATTAATATTAATAATAATATTATTATTTTTCGATCAACATTTGTCATTTACTTCACTGTATGGTCATCAATTGATTACTTTGTAATTTAATAAGAAAATTGAATTTAATTTTTCTTAATTTTTTTGTATTTGTTATTGTTATTTTTACTTTAGCATTAAATATTTTTGTTTCAATCTTTATGTTTCTTATGTTTGTAAGTTAAATAGATGATGAAAAATTAATGAATGCATAGATAAATTGTAAATTGAATAGAAAAGATAGAATGTTTTCTCATTTTAATGATGAACAATGAATTTGATTGATAAGTACAATATGACTTATAAGACTATATGAGATTGTTATTTTTCAATTAATAATTAATAATTCATAATATATCAGCGGTCAAAACATGATGAAATCTTAATAAACTCCAAATTCCAAACACCAAAAAGCTAATGCTTACGGAAAATTTCTCCATAGTAAATTTGTGATGTATATTGTAGTCAATAACATTAGGATCAACCTTGATACTCCTAAGCTTAAGAAAAGTTCTTCGAACTAAACTTAAGACGAATGTTGCATAAAGAGAAACATATGCTAATTCACATATGTTTACCATAAATCTTATCAAGCATAATATAATATTGTCATTGAAATTACGGTAATTGGAATATATTCTTAAGTCACATTTGCATTGCATTTTAGCTAGGTTTTAAAAATGTTTTAAAAAATATTTAATTTCAAATATCATCTAAATTTATAAAAACAACATTGTCCTCTCAATACTTTCTCAAGCTTAGTAAGACTTAATATTTCAAAAAATAATAAGGAAAGATTTCCATAAGATGAAATCTTTCCCGAATAGACAAATCATAAATCATGATCATTTACTATTCGCGAATACTTTGAATTTTAAATAGTTTTATTTAAAAAATATTAAAAATCTTAATTTTTTATACAATAAAAAATTTTTTAATTTAATTTAATTTTTTCTTATAAAATAAAAGTTTATGATAAAAAAATTGATTGCTATTTTTATTATATTTAATTATATATTTTTTTTAAATATTTTCCATATATTGTACATAATCTTTAAAAAAAAACTGGTTTTTAAACATCAAAACGATAAAAAATATTTATATACATATATGTCTGATAAAATTTAATGAGCATTTTAAGTTTGTTAGATAAAGAGAGAATAAGAGTGCTTTGTCAATTGGATATACACAATAATATCAAAGAAAGTAAAATTTTAACAGTTGAAGTTAAAATTTTAAAAATAAAGTTATTTCAATAAGTTATTTAAATAATAAATAATAAATTATTCAATTTAACTTATTGAAATAACTTTATTCAAATTATCGAATAATAATAATTAATAACCGAACAAGCAAAATTATGCAAAAAACAGATCTTTTATTATTAATGAATATTATTTAAGCATTTTAAATAAAATTATTATTATAGTAGTAATATATTAAATAATAAGATAAAATCCTTAAAAATTCGACTATTTTTTGATTTTATGTTATAAGTCGCAAAAAATTTAAAAAATTGTTTCTTTTCATAAGAATAATTATTTAATAAAACATTTATTAAGTGTTACAATTAAAAAATTTTATAAACAAAAATAAAATTAATAATATTTTAAATTTGTTTTTTAATGTAAAATTTTAATCAATAGTTTAAATAACTATACGATGATATAAAAAAATATTTTTTATTTTTAATAAACATAGTTTTGTTATGTTGACTTTCGTTGTTGAATTTTTAAAAGTAAGAAAATTTATATTATATATTTATATATATTATATATATTTTTGTCTTTTATTAAATATTAAATCAAATAAATGAATAGAAAAAAATACTTATATATATACAAATATTTTATAAAATCTATTTTTTTTTAATTATATAATAATTCAATAAAGAATTCAATAAAGCATAGATGAAAGTATATGAATAATATTATGAATTATTTTTCATAATAATGAAATTCTTTAAATTTCAAAAAAGTGTTGTAAACATAAAAACTTGTTACATCATAACATGATTGGTGCATACAGAACAAGGAAGTCATCTGAAATATTATTATAAAAAACAAATTTTATTGAATTTTCAAAATCATTTACAAACTTATAATATATTTATAAAATATTAATTAAGTTTGATAGAATATATATATGTGAAATTTCTTTATTGTTTTGATATTTAAAATCTACTTTCTAATAATATTCCACATTTTTATAAATATTCTATATGTGTAAAAAGTATTAATATATTTTTGAATTTTTGAAACACAATTTTAGAAACTAAAAAAAATATAAAAATTGAAATAATAAAATGTCTATTGAAGTTTATTTCTTAATTTATAAACAATTTAGGTTTACATTATATGAAATAAAACGGATATAAAGCATGATAGAAATATTTACTTCATTTCTATTTCACTTCTTACACAAACTTATTATTTATTGATATAATCAATAAATCTTAACTGTATTTTTGTATACTAATTTTTGTAATTTAATTTTTAAATTTATCTAATATTAAATATTATTTAATCCTGTAAAATATTCAAATATATCACAATGATTCGTATCATCATTTATTATATTTTGCATCAAAATAATTTATTATAAATGGTTGCTTATAAAATTGTTAATATGATATTATAACAAGAATATAAATTTAATTTAATAATATAATAATAATAATTTAATAATTATATATTTATATATATTTTATTTATATATAAATATATATATTTATATATATTTTATTGATTACACACATCTATATTTTTTGAACATGAACAATAGTTTATTCATTTTTGTTGATAACTTGGGAAATAACATCTTTTTTTCCAATATTTTAGTTCGCAACAAATAGATCATAAAATGCTACTTTGAATTAAATTTGACACTTTAATTATTAACAGTTGTATGTATTGTTTAATTA
>NW_006263378.1:166876-168816 GCF_000469605.1 Apis dorsata
ATTTTTTTTAATAATTCGATAAATTTTTTTAAAAATTTCGATATATTTAGACTATTTATATATATAATAATTATGATTTTTAATATTTTAAAATTTTTGTTAAATAAATATTTTTTGTTTAATAAATATTTTTGATTATATTATTTTTTATTACATTATTATTCAATTGTGCCCTAAAATACGAATTTTTTTAGGAAAGTGAGTAAACAAGATTGTTAAGATTGTTTAATCAATTCGTGAAATTATGATATATAGTAATAAAATTAATTTTTTATGATCAAGAGTAAAGTTCATGAAAGTTTACGTTTGTCTATGAATGAATTTATGAGATTCTAAAAGTTCTGTTAATTTAAAATTACAAAGTTCAAGAATTCAAATTTAATAGTTCAAATTATTTTAATAGTTCAATAGATCAATATTTTTTTCATTCAAATAATTCAAAGTTCTGCTAGTTCGAATAGATCAAAATTTTCTTTTAGTCCGGACTGTTCAATAGTTTAATAGTTCAAAAATGTTTTGCTAATTCAAATAATTTAATAAATCAAAATATTCTTTTAATCCACATTGTTCAATACTTTTGGTTTTCTCGGAGTTTCGAAATTAAGAATTCAAATATAGTTCAATAGATAATTCAAGATATTCTCTTAGTCTGAATAATTCGAAAGTTTAAAATATTCTGATTTTTTTTTTAATTTTACCAAACGTTCGTGCTCTTTAAAATTCTCTCCACGTTCATTTCAAGATTGCGGATTCTCAATGGAGCACATAAGTGGTCAATGATACCATGGATCAGACTCCTGATTGTGCACCACTTTTTAAGGAAAATTGTTAGAATTAGATTGGAGAGTTATTTCATTCATAGAATTTTCCTGTTCCCAGGAAACTGAAAGTACGAGGAAATAAATTTTCTCGAGTAGAATGATTGCCATTGAGATTGGCTGGAAAATATCAAGTCCCAAAATTACATTCAAATTCCAGCCATATCGAAGTTTTTCTAAAAATATACAATTCCAAAGTTTTTCTAAATTCTTCTCTCAAAAACGACTTGTCTTCACAGAATATCACTTTGTATTATATCTTAGTTTAGTATCTTAACAAAAATTGAAAAAACAAAGTTTGCCGAGTTTAAATGAGTTTTAATAAGAATGATTAGAATAATGAGAATAATTATTGATTATTTATATTTATATTATTTATAATATATTATTTATAATGATGATCATTTGCAAAAAATTTCAGAAGAAATTTGATATTAATATTTTATAAGTTACGTAAAATACTCTTTTTAAAAAAATCATCACTTCTTTCAATAAAATGATGATTGAATGATGTAATGAAATTGTATGATGTATGGAAAGTTTGTGAAGAAATTCTGCATATCATTTTTATGATTTTATCACTTATTATTCTATGCTCAGAATTCTTTTGTCACATACATATTTTTTTTATTTTTCACATCTCGGTTACATAACAATAATCTTGTAATCGATACTCGTAATGTCTCATACATAACATCCATTTATATATCAATCTTGGAATACAACACAATATATACAAAATATAATTTAATATTTCTTCTATTATTTTATTATTTTATTTATAATCTTCTATTATTTATTATAATAAAAAATTTTTTTGTAAATAAAAATTTAAAAACTTTAAATAATAAAAAAATAATAAGAAATCAATAAATATAGAATATCAATTATTATGCTTTATTATTAAATATTTTTGAATATTATGTATCAAATATTATACCTTATACATTATTTATTTATTATAAGATAAAGTTTTATCAAAAAGCTTTTTGTAAAAAATATGATAATTAATGCATTATAAAAATATTTACTGCAACATAGCAATAAAAATATATTAGTACTAATTATTAATATTTTAATTATAAAATTAAAAATTAGTTCTAATTATTGCATTATTTACAA
>NW_006263378.1:168982-171276 GCF_000469605.1 Apis dorsata
TTTTAAAATTAAATTTATTTCTTAATTAACTGTTTTCTCATAATCTAAATATATTTCATAAATATAGTATAAATTTTTTATTTAATAAAAAACAAAAATATCTTATTTTTGAAACTTATTAAATTTTTTTCACAAAATAATAGAAAAATTANTTAAAATTACAAAAATTACGTAAAATCATGTTAGAATATTCAATAAAGAAGAATAGAGAAGAAATTATTGACAATACTAAAATTGTTTTGAGAAACAGAATTAAATACTTCGATAGTAAAATAATAAAAAATGAATCATATTGAACGAATTAAGCCATATTAAAATATTTGTTGATGTACAAATATTATATTATATTGGTATCAAATATTTAGAATATTTTTTGATCTTATAGAAGCTTAAAGCTTATTATATTTATATAATATATATCTAAATTTGTTTTTATATATATATTTTTTAAAAAAATATATTTAAGAAATTAAAAGTTACTTTCGTTTTTTAAAAAATAATATAAATATAAAAATTTGATATATATTATATTAATTATAAGGGACAATGAAATATTTTCTTTTATTATTTTTTAATATTTATTATTTACAGTAAATGTTGATGAATAATAACGTGAATATTCAAAAAAAAATTAAAATCTTAATTCTTTAAATATTCAATTGCTATTGTTAAATAATATTTGAAATTATGCAGCGAAAATCAATTTTAAACAAACACAAAAGTTGATATGCAAAAAAAGTCAGATTAGTTATATTTTTTAAGTAATCTAAATTTATATTAAACGACAATCGATAACTTATATGGATATATCGCTTATAAAGTGAAACTTTTCTTTCTAAAGGAGATATATTTATAAGTCTGTAATCGTATATTTAATTCTATTGAAATGCAATATGATATTTAATATACGTTCCATATACATACATCGTTATGAAAGAATAAATTTTTCTGGTTTTTTATTTCAAGTTAAATTTTATATTTCAAATATGAAAAATATATATAAGTGATAAATATAAGTGATAAATATATAATATTGTGAATGCAAAAGAAATAAAAGAAAAAGATTTATCAACTAATTTAAATATCCTTGATTTATACAATAATCTTTTGAAATTTTCATGTAAATAGATAGAAGTTTATGTGCATCAAAAAACATAATGAAAAACATTAATAAGTGTGAGAGATATTTGCGCTCAATATCACTGACCTACAACTTATTATCTATGACAAATAGATAGAATGTTTTTTCAAGAATCATCCTAATCATCATAATGTAAAATATTACAGAATTTACCATAGAATATATTTATCATAGAATTAAATTTTTCATAAACATAAATTATTTTTAAACAATATTTTCTATTATAAAAATGAATAAATTAATAAAAAAATTGTTCAAATTTTAACTAATTAATTATTTATAACTTAACTTTTTTTAATTAACTATTTATAACTTGAAAAATAAAACTTATCCAATATTTTTATAACAATTTTTGCATCTATTTATATATATGTAATATATTTTTTTTATATACATATTTATTTTATAAAAAATATTTATATACATACTTTTAAATTTCTTACGTTTCATATGAAAAAAATTGATCATGTTCCATATTATGATAAATTAAATAAATTCTATATTAAATTTGAATTTTATAGATTGATCACAATTCTAATTTTTATATCAAATGCAATTAACCATTCCTATAATTAAGTAATTTCTTTTGTTCCAGTAACACTATTGTCTCATTCCATTCTGAATCGATAACATCACACATGACACAAAAATGCAGTGAATGATATGATTCTATACTTTGTTTGTATACTTACCTATATCACGAACGAAATATAAAATAGATATATCAATGTATTATTTTATCTCCTATTTATATAGCTCTAATATCTATTATCATTTTTATGTCACTCACAATGTTATTAATAGATTGGAAAATGACCTTAACGTTCATTATATTAAAATTGAAATTTAAATAAAGTTAAATATACTCTTATATTTTAATGTAATAAAAATATTAATATACCTTTAATGAAGTTTAAATATACAATTTTAATATAATTATTTAAGATAACAAAATAATTATTTATTTTAAATAATTATTTTGTTATCTTAATAAATAAATATTTTTATTATTTAAGTATTATTACCTAAAATTAATTAATTAAATTAAAATTAATAATATTTTTTATTTTTATTTTTATATTTATATTTATATTTATTTTTATTTTTATTTTTATTTTTATTTTTATTCTTATGTAATAAATAATCACAAATT
>NW_006263378.1:171745-176970 GCF_000469605.1 Apis dorsata
AATCTTAATTTGATTGATAGAACATCGGAAAGACATTATAAAAATTCATTGTAAAAATACATTCTTATTTCAATTATTATATAGTATTAATTTGAAATAATATTAAAAAACATATTTTTTATTATTTTAAACAATGAATGATAACATTAATGAATTGCTAATGAATTGTGATTTTGAATTGAAATGATAAATACGGAATTGAAAAAAAATTTATTAATAATTAATATTTTTATATAGATAATTTTTATAATTCAAGTGATTAAAAAAATGCGATTCCTTATTTATATTCAATTGATAATAATAAATCATTCATTTATAGAAAAAATTGTCATTTTTAATAAAAAATGATAAAAAATACGATAAAATAAAGAAATCTGGATGAATTAGAAACAAAAATAATGAAGAATAATAAATTCATCGTTCACAATTAAAAACAAAAAAATAACAAAATAAAATACTAAATAGAATTAATAAAAACTATTTTTTCAGCAATATTTTTTGTTTGAAGAAAACAATCAAATTCATGATTTTATTTTAACACATTTATATTAATTTTATACAATTAATCTAATATAATTAATTTGAAAATCTATTAAATTTCAAATATTGAAAATTTTCAAATTTTTTTTATATGATAAAATGTGTGATATTAAATTTCATTTTGTAAGTCACAATTATTCATTTGTTCGATATAATTGCTACTTGATTACTTGTCAAAATTTATTTAATGCTTTGACAATTAAAATATATATTAATATTTTTTATTAAAATTTTGTTTTTATATTTAATGATATAACAATTAAACAGTTTTTTAGGTTTTATCCAAATAAATTATTGAGGATTTTGAAAATTTAAAATTTTTTTAGTAAAAATGCTGCAATGGGAATTCAACTACTCATTTTATATTTTTTATAATAAGAGACTTGCTCAATAATTAAAAACAATCAATAACATTTAATATTTCGAAAAATAATATAAAGTCTAAATAATTATTAACATTATTAAATCTTACTTTAAATGTTATTAAACACTTTGTATAAAATTGATTAGAAAATCAGAGTTATTTCCGATAAAAAATTTCCAAATAAAATAACAGAAAAAAGCAAAATATAAAAAATTTATTTTCTTTTTAATTGTTTATATTTTTTTAGAATATCAAGAACAATTAAAATATAAAATAATTATTAAAATAAATAATTATTAATTTCTTTAATAATTGTTTTCTTTGTTCTTTAATAATTCTGATTCTTTGTTCATTAATATGATACCTTTTTCTTCTTTATTTTTCTCTTTCTTTTTTTTTTTTTAATTTACTTTTTTCGCGTCACATTTTATTTATGAAATAATTATATATAAACTAATGATTACTATATAATAATAACATTTTTTCGAAGCAATATCTGTAGAATCATTAATTATATATTATATAGAATTATATATATAATATATTATATATTATATATAATTAATGATTATATATATTATAAATAAACATTATAAATAAACAATATTATTGAAAGATGATTTATTTCTTTTTTGATAACATATATTATTTATTTACTTAATGTTGTTACTTTATATTATATACATTTATATAATAGATTATAGCGACTTAGATTGTATACGATTCAAAACAAAAATAAAGAAAAGATATGAAAAAAATAAAATAGAAAATTGTAACTTTTATAGTAACCAATTATAATATCATATTTTTATGATATATTTCATAAATTTTAGTATAGTATTTTTCTATATTAATTCTTTCACTTTTTAATTTTTATTTGCTTCTATTTATTTACTATTATAACATATGTAATAACTGTAATATATTC
Source organism: Apis dorsata (assembly GCF_000469605.1). Lineage (NCBI taxonomy): Eukaryota > Metazoa > Arthropoda > Insecta > Hymenoptera > Apidae > Apis > Apis dorsata. The sequence goes on from NW_006263378.1 coordinate 173,578, forward strand.
TTATAAAATTTTCAAATTAAATACAAGATTATATACATTATACATATATTACAAAAAGAATTAACAAATTAATTGTTATTAAATTCAAAAAATTTTTAAAATTATCAAGAATGAATTACTAATTCATTATTATTCTACAATATTCATTATTTTTTATTTAAAAATATATGGTGTAATAAACAAATTAGATCAATTTTATCTTACATTTACTTTTAATCTTTAGTTATTTTAACATAATAAATATTTTATCAAAACTGAAATTTTAATGTTTTTTTATTTATTTATTTTTTCTAATGATCAGCTTTCCAATAATATTCTAGATGCATTATATAAAAAATAATAATTTAATAATAATTTAATTTCTCCCAAGAAAATAGTTTCTTTGATCAGTGCAATTAGAAGTATATGTTAAAATAAAAAATATACGGTTGAAATTTTCAATCATCTTTTCAATCATTAAAAATCAATCATTATAAATTATCAATATTATTAATATTATCAATGTTTTTAATAAAATTCGAAATAATAAGGAATAATAATAAAGAAATTTATAATTATATATGTAATAACACTAATAAAAATTAAACTTTTGAAAATGAATAAGAATATATTATAATATGCTAAATGTCACAGTCATAAAAAGAACTATTACAATTTTCAGTATGCATCCATATTTTTCAAGCAATTGTCCGCTAGATAAAAAAATAAAAAATATTGTATGCTTTAAGTACATTAAGAGAAAAATCACCCAATAATTTCAAATTACAATATTATAAAAAAAAAAATTGCAAAAAAAATATTTTTAACAATTAGAATTACTCCAAATTGTGAAAGCAAGCAAATAAATAATACTAATCAAAACAAAGAAGTATCAAATTCAACATTTAATAACAATAATAATAAAACTTATTCTAAAATTACAAAACTAAGTATAAATCAAACATCATATCTAGATGAATAAAAAAAACAAATAATATGAAAAAATTAATAGAAAATCTAACCAATTAAATATTAAAGTTATTAATAAAATTCATAATGTTACAGGAATAAAATTTAATTAAAGTAATGAAATAGCAATGGCCTGCAAAATAGACTAGCTGAATTAAAAGCATTATTAGAATGTATTATTACTATATTATCAAAAAAGCATGAAATAGATAAATTACATTTAAAAATTCCAAATTATGAATATAATAACAACTCGTATTAAAAGAAAGAAACAGAAAAAATTCTATTCCTTTTACGTAGAAAAAATTCAAACATTCAAATAAACTTATATTAAATGAATAAAAAGTTAAATTAAAGATTTATAGTATTTCACAGTTTATTATCTATTAAAATACATGATAAAAGAAAAAGAATACGAAAAATTCGAATTAATTTGTACTGAATGATTTTGTTATAGAATTTAAAGTTTACTGAAATTTTATATGTGATTTTATTATTGAATATTGCCAACAACATCACTATTTTATAGTTGATACCTATTTGTTTTTCTTCCATACACATACTTCAAAATGTTTTATAAACAAATATGCGCAATCACGCATAATTAAATATATTCATTCAACTAAACCCGTACATTTTTATTTATTCTTTTTTTTATAATAACATATATTTGTTTATTATTTTATAGTTTTATGGAATATAAATAAAAATATTATTGTGAAATGCTGGAATGGTCATTTGTAAAGATTTTTTACAGATAGTTTACCACAGTTTTTGTTTAGTTTTCCACAAATTTAGTCTGTTTTTATATGGGAATTATATGAATTGCAGATAAACTTCCATTTTTTTTTTATATGGAAAATATAGAAATTGCTGATCTTTTGACTCTTTTTATATATTTCTATAATAAGTAAGTTGTGTCATTTTTGTATTATTTAAATTCTTGATAAAATTATTAAAATTAGCGTTATTTATTTTTTTAATTTCTTTTTTAATTTTATTGATTTTAGGAATTTTGAGTTGAGTTTTATATTGTAGTTATTTACTTAATTGCTATTGCTTTTTTATTCTTTTTTTTCCTATTTATTAATTTTATATATACTATACTAAATACTTTATTGTTATTATTATTATATTTCTTTTTCTTAATAAAATACATTTTCTTATTGAAATACATTTTTAAGATTTGTAATTCAGATTATTGTTAATGAATTTTTTGTAGTTTATCCAATCCATAGTGTTATTCATGAATTTATGTCTGTTGCAATATTTTGATTTAAGTCAAAAATGTACCAAATTCTTTAAGATTATTATAACAAGTATAATATTACTCACAATTATGAAATATTTTGTAAAAAAAATAAAAAAAAATTATTTTAATAAATTTAAACTTAAAAAAAGTATTTAAAAATATGTAAAAACTGTATTATGAATTTTTTAAATACTTATTTTGATGACATTAATATTATTATTTTTAAGAAAGGATTAACATAGTTATATATAATTTGTAAAAAATAAAAATTTTAATTCTCCTTTATCGATATATAAAGCAATTTAAGAAATATTAGTATTTTTCTATAATTTTAAAAATATAGTTGCTAATTCCTATTTCGTCATCAACAGAGCGATCATTTAATGTACTTAAAAAAATTAAAAATTATATTAGAAATTCAATTGGATAAGAATGTAATTCAATAATATTTGCATCGTTGATTTTGATTTTTTGAGTTTTTCAGTTTACTATCAAGAAACTTGATAGTGAACATATAATTTTATTGTATTTAAATTTTTGTTGAAATTTTTTTAAATTTTGTATGTTTTATTGTAACATATTATAAAAATTGTTTTTTTTTTAATTTTTTTTACAATTATTTTTATTTGTTATATTAAATAAGTGTAATAAATATAATAATAATTACTATAGAAATAAATATAAAAATAAATTCATAAATACATATTGTTTTAATTTCTTTAATTAAATTTTATTTTTAATTTCTTCTTTAATTAATTTAGTTTATTATTTAATACAATAAAAATACATAATTCAATTAAATTGTTATTCATAAATTTTTCTTGTATATTACATTTAATTATTAATAAATATTATATATATATCAAATTTTGTTTTGTATATTTTTAATAAAATTTTATATAAAATTATTTTTTAATTTTTCTTTCGTATATTAGTATTGAATCTATAAAGAGTATATTGGATAATCGCTCAAAAATTTCCTCCTAAGAAAAATGTTTGAATTTAACATTTTATAAATTTTTTTGAAATCTCTAATTTCAAATTTATTTAAAATCCTAATTCTATACTTAAAGATTATTATTATATTTATAAAATTATATATAAAATTATATATTTTTTTGCAAATTTAATGTGTGTTATTATTTATATAATTGCATTGTTTTATTAAATAGATACATATATATATATATATT
>NW_006263378.1:177174-179700 GCF_000469605.1 Apis dorsata
GAATTTTTATTTTTATTAATTTTGTAAGTATAATTATATTATCTCAAAGTATAAATATAATAATTATGACTTTTATTTTAAGTATAATTATATATTTTTTATATAAATTAAATTTTTTAAATATTTTATATTAAATATACGAAAGATATTTATATATCTGAAANTATTATATAATATATTTATTATTTAATTTATTAATTAAATTTTTTTATAGAAATGTTAATCAAAAAATTAACATTGTCTTCTTGAATACTTTTAAAGTATTCACATATATTCACGTAATCATATTCCTATTGCTAATTAAATACTTTAGTAAATAATAGTTCTTCAACCGATCATTAGTGATGAGTAGAGAATACTCAAATCAGCTTTAATTCTTTTGGTATAGCAGTTGAACGTGAAACACGAAAGTTTTACTAATATATTAACAACATATAATAATCAAAAATAAAGTATAAAATTTTATTATTTCCGAATTTGGTCATCTTTAAATACAACGTAGATAATTATAAAACAATTATAATAAAATTTCAATAATAATAAATTTCAATAATAAATTTTAAAAATAATCGATTATATGAATATGTTACAATAAAAGCATAGTAAATGAATACATATAATTAATATAATTAATATAATTAATTAATATAATTAATTATTGTATATATTTAGCAAAATTTTAGTGAAAGTATAAATATTATTGTTAGTATTCAATATTAAAATGTTTATTAATATCTTATTTTATATATCTTTAATATCTTTAATATATCTTTATATATTATATAAAATATATCTCTATATGTATATTTCTATATTCTATCTTTCTCTTCTGCATATAGTATATTTTAGTAAATGTACACATATTTGTTACAACATATTAGTAAATAGATTGAAAATTGATTTTAACTAAATTTAAAATAAATCTATTTAGTAATATTTTCAAATTTACTTATTATTTAGAATAGATCTCTTTTTCCGTCATCGAATTTTTCAGTCATCGTAAGCAGATACCAATTAAAAAAACAAATTTATGCACTAGATTTAATTGGTTTGATAATTTCATAATTCATAATTCAATCATATTTATTATTTTATTTTGAAGACTTTTATTAAATCAAATATATGCATATAATTACATTTGATTAATTATAAATATATTTACTTCATAAATTAGTGTATGTATATATTGATATGTATATATTATATATAATATATAAATATGTATTAAAAAGATTAATTGAATAGAGTATATACTTTCTCTTACTAATTCAATATTCTTGAAGATATTATTTAATGAATTTATTTTAAATTTTACTTGATATTTTTATTGTAATAAATATCTAATAAGTATATATACTAGTTTTATAATTAATAATAAATATTTTTATATTACGTTGACGTATACTTTCATTAAAATCTTCGTAGATCTTCTTTAATCTAGACAAAAACAAATAAATGTTAAAACAAGTAAGTTAGTTCAATTTCATTTATAAAAATGAACAATTTAAGTTTGATAAAATAAAATAAAGAAATAAATTTAAATTGTTTATAATTTAATAAATAATCTCAATAAATTTTCGTATATCAATTTCCATATTTCTTTTCTTTTCTATTCTTTAAGATGTTCATTATATATTTTTAACTATTTTTAAGTTTATTATTATCTTCTAACCGTAAGAACAAATTCTTTTTTTTTCTTATTATGTTTAACTTTATAGTTAACTTATATTTAACTTCTAAAAGAATTGAAATATTTGTTAAATAATAAATAATAATAAATAATAACTAATTATTTTATCTAATACAAATAATATATTTTTATTATATAAAAATTTTTAAAAAATTGTTATTTAACAATAAAATATTATCAAAAATTGAAAAAATATTATTATATGTATATTATTGAGAGATTTACTTTACAACTTATTAAGTTTTATTTACAATTTATTTGAAAATTGATTGAAAAATGAAACTATGAAAATCTTATGTTATTAAGTAATTTATTTATTTTTATAAAATGAACTTTTGTGAGCAGAGATGAACAAAATTTTAATGATTAAAAATAAAATTAATTCAATAATTTATTATTCAAAGCATTGAATAATTATAGCACCAAATGATCAAGATTAAATAACAAATTAATTATAATAATCAATAAATACGGCGATCGAGATTATATAAATATGAATTAACTATAGTAACTACTATGTTTGAATAATAAATGTTATTCAAACATTTTAAATAATATTAAATAATATTACTTAAAATAACTTTATTTATTTTAAATTTTAATTAATTACTTTTTTAGCGGGTTAATGAGATTAATATATGTGTTTGAGATTCATTTTTTATTTTTTGAATGAATTTTATAAAAGAAAGTAATATTGTACATTATATTTAGTAAAATATAATTATATTTTTCCATATTTTTATAAATAAAATCTCACTTAAAGAATTATAACATAAATGTTCATTATATATAACTTTTTCATTTAATAACTTTTATTTTTTTTAGAAAAATTTATA
>NW_006263378.1:179849-183754 GCF_000469605.1 Apis dorsata
TATATTACATAATATATAATTTTTATATAAAATTATTATAAATGTTAAGTTCATTTTTATCGGTAAAACCTTGGTAATTCATTTGCAATAATTTTATACAAATTTGTTAAAATTAAAAAAATTATAACTTTTGATTGTGAATAAATAATAGATATTCATAATCAAAGCAATTTAGTCTTCTAGAGATTTGAAGTGTCAAAATTTTTGAAGATCAAATTTCAAGTTTAAAAATCATTCGATTAAGCAAATTAATAAATCAATTAATTTCATGACTTTAGATAAGACTTCATCAAATTTTGATGAAGTATTTTTTTTATGCTTTTTTCATATCTTTTTTTTGAATATATGAAATATATTTAATGTGAAATAAATTTGATTAAATACTATATATATTTATTGTTGTATTTGAAAATCTCTGTTTAATAATATCCAAAGCAATCAGTTTCTCTTTTTGTTCATAAATCCGTTATTGTTCATAACAATTATTTTGATTTTTTATTGATAAATTATTTAGAATTGAACATCATTTGTTATATCAATGTTTATCTAGAAAGTGATAATACGTAATATAATATAATTTAAAAAATACAATTCAAAATGTTTCACATAAAAATTTTGCTATCCATACCAATTTTTTTTTTAAAAAACGAATTTTCAAAATACAATATATTAGAATAAAAATTAATTAATCTTCATTGTAACTGATATTAAATGAAATTATTTGTGCTTTTTATTTTATCATAATACAGATATTAATGAATTAATGAATTAATGAATCAATACAGATATTAATGAATTTGTGATAATTAATGAATTAATGAGTTTTTACACTATTTACTTTCTTTTTATCTCTACAATTCCTTTCGATAGATTAATTTCAATAAGATTCAATTTCAAATTGTAATAATCACTTCGAATTGTATTTGCCAAAACATTATTATAATTCTTTCTAGTCAATTTTACTATGAAAATTTTTTTACTGAAAATTATTTTATTCATTTAAATATAATGAATATTAAAGAAAAATTCAAAATTTAAAATTTAAAAAGATTTAAAACTGAAGCTTTGTAATTATCTAAAAAAAAATATTAAAAAATTTATATTACTGCAATTATAAATGAGATTTTATTCTAAAATTTATTCATAATTTTTAATTTAAATAAAAAACAAGATTCCATAAAATTTATTCAAAAATATAAATTTAACTTTTCTATTGTTTTATAAAAAATTTAAAAATATCTTTTATTAAAATTGTTTTATTAACATCTAATTTAATTCTACAATAATATTGTTCTATTTTCAGACATATGTAACATTGTATTTTGATTAACCCAAAATGAAATCTAAATATTTTACATTGAACATTTTCAAAGTCTTTTTTCATTTTTCTTTGATATTCTTTGATATCTTCTTTTCTTTGATATTTCTTTTCTCAAGACATTTTTAAAAAAAAATAATTAATAGCATATTAGTCACAATTACATTTCGATTCGAGGATCGTAACAATTTCATAATGTTATTCTAATGTTAATTAAATCACTGTAAGCATTGATTTAAGATTTGATAAGAATGAAAATAAAATATAATTATATTTTAATGTATTTATATCTTTAATAATTGCATTATTTATATCTTTAATAATCGTAATAATTGCATATATATATATATAATATGCGATATAGGATATCAATTAACTTGATCTTAACTGAATAATTAAAGCTTAAACCTTATGAAATTATAACAAATGGAATTTAAATAATTTCGAGTGACATCTCATATATCCTTTTTTGTAGATGGAAACATTTTGAAGATTTCATCCTTGATTTTTTTTAAATAGAAAGATCTGCTTTTTATATTGATTTTTGTAAATAAAATATCAAAATATCAAATTTTGATAATAATAAAAATGAATTAATCTTCATATGTTCTAAATCTAATAATTTATGAAATATTAACGAAATTATTTTTAATACTTATTATTTAAAAATTAAAATAGATGTTTGAATCAATGTCTCTTAATTTTAGTACGATATATATTTTGTCAAAATTTTCACGAAATTTTCACAAAATTTTTTTAATAAAGAGACAAAAATGATTTTTTTTTATAAAATGATTTATTTATGGATGAAACGATTTTTATTAATTACGAGCATATTAATTTAAAAAACATATTATTAATTACAAAATAATCATTGCATTTAGAAGCCACTTAAATTTTATATCTTATAATTTTCATAAAATATATCGTTTAATAGTTATTTAAAATGATTAAGTTCAATCTAAACATCCTATGTAAATATAATTCTCATAAAAATTATTCGTTTATAAAAGTATCTACATTTTACATTAACAAATATAATAATAAAAGTATAGTTATTATCTCTTTTTATTATTACGAATTTTTATTTTATTTTAACAATAATATAGCTAGCATTTTCTACATTCTTTACAATATTATTTCTTTACTTTATCATAAAATAACTGAAAATATAATATTTAATTATTTCTTAAATGTTTACTCGAGTATTTATAAAATAGATATCTAAAACTATACAAATGGATTTTCTTAAAACATAATTCAAAACAAAAATTGCATCGAACTTAAAAAATCTCAATATAATGTAATTTAATAAATCAAAGAAGTAATATATTACTATAAAATAATTTCTTATAGATATTAAAATTTTTATATACATTTTAAAAATAATTTAAATAAAAATATTTTATAAAATTTTTATTATTTTATTAAATTTAAATTCATATTATAAATTAAGTAATATTTAGAAGAAATTTTTTTCATTTTTTTAATAATCAAATAAATAATATTTAAATCAATAAATTACGCTACATGCCGGACATTTGTTTTACATATGTATATTATATATATTTTGTACATATATATATTGTCGTAATTTATAACTATTAATAGTTATTAATTGTATGACATGATAAATTTCAAAACTTGTATAAATGAAGATCTTTTTGTAACATAATTATTAAATATATCGTTTTCAATAACGAAATGATTATAATTCTTAAATTAATTTTAAAGACAGAAATTCATATTTTATATTTTTTCAAGATCAATATTACAAAATATATAATATGAAATCGCTTTTAATGTAATCCATTTTGATGTAAAGAAAAAGTTTATATCTATTAATTCTGTAACCACAAGATTTACAATATAATATAATACAATATAATTATATATCATCAAAATTAAAATATAAAATATAAAATATTGTTCGAAATATAAAATAAGAAAAATTCATATGTTATATCTATTTTGTATTTTGTCTATGGTTGTAATTTTGTTTCTTCTTTCTTTTCTAAATCGATAATGTCGCATATGACATAGAAATAGTAAAAAAATTATTCTCAAATTTTTGTGACGCGAAATAAGATTGTACATTACATACATCTGTTCTATATTTTGTCTATGGTTAAATTCTCGTAGCGTGATTCGTCAGGTATTTGCCATTTGCCGCGTGGCGCGTCCGAAAACACACGAAAACTGCCGAATTGTTAGAACTGACGCATCAAAGCGTCAGTTGCATGTTGGACGTTATTCCGATTGTATCACAACTGTTTTTTAATTCAGTAAGTAACTTCGTTTTGACAAATATATATTCTTTATTTAATGTATATATCTGATTATTTTATAATATAACGAATTTCTTTAATTAAAATCTCTATATTTTTTGTTGTTATTTTCATTACTTTTTAAAAATGTACTATTTCATTTACATTAAATTTTATTTTATATTAAATATATTCTTATATATACGAATTATTATTATATTTTTATATAATATATATTATTAATATATATTATTATTATATTATAATATATATTATTATATAATTTATATTATATAATATTATATATATTATTATTTTAT